>NC_062278.1:84155357-84355357 GCF_902655055.1 Lutra lutra
TAAGTCACTCTAAGAATATGCTTCTTAAATATATTTTGTGCCAGTTTAAATAGTTTTTCTCACGCAGGAAAGAAAGGCAGGAACTTTTCTTTCTTTTTAAAAAAAAAAACACAGACAGATTTTCTCTGCTTCCCTCCTTCCCACCTTGCCTGTGACCTCCTCTTCCTGATACTTTAACCCAAAAGCAGCCAGGCTGGTCCAATCTTGACAGTTAAGGCTCACTCTATCACAGGACAATAACCAGGTACCCTCTGCTTTCTTTTTCTTTCAGGCAGTGCTGAAAAAGAGGCTTTATCCAGAGTAGAGTCCGCAGTAGGGAATTCTGACCCCTCCGTGTTTGTTGCCCACTTAATGTGATGGTAGGCAACTCCCCGCAACATTCCCTGTTGCTGCTATATCAGTTGCTGCTATATCAGCTGACTTGGCACAATCATTCCCAAGGTGCTTTGAGAGACCTGAAAATGTCATCGCACCTCACAGCTGCCAGGGGAAATAGGACTGCTAACAATGAACAATAATTTAAATAATGAGTCTTTGAGGGAAGGAGGTTACCACAAGCAAAGTTACCTTCATGTACTCTCTGGGAGAGAACAGATTTCCAAAATGGCGTTTTTTAAAGGAGGAAAACATGGAACTGTCAGCAGTGAGGGGGAAGAGAAAACGTGTACAGTTGTCAATCAGCCAAGGTGTAGCAGGATTCCCTGCTTAAGGCTGCCCCACAAAGCCAACCAGCAATCCTAGGATTCATCCAGCCATCCATTCCACCAAAGGAAGCCTCCATGGCCAGGCACTATCTGGTGGTCTTGCAATACAACAACAAACAAGACGGGATTCCTGCCTTAAAGAATTCATAGTTCAATAGAAAGGTAGCCTCTCACAATAACACAAAAGTCTATGTTCTACAAAGTGATTTAACATGTTGTTTCATTTCATGGTCACTTCCCTGTGAGGCAGGGCCAGGCTTAACTCCATCTAATGAATGACGGAACTAAGCCCTACTTGAGTGAATTTCCAGAGGGCACACCATAAGTCAGTGTCCAGGTCTCCTAGAGCCCAGGGGATCAGCTTTACTCAAATTTAAGGTGGGCTTCAGTGGAGGAAACCATGAAGCTGTGATGTATATTCACCCTGATACTGGATGTAGAGGACAACCAGCTGGTACTCTCACTCCAGCACCTCTCTGTGGCCTTCTGCCGTGGCACAGCAGGAAATTCAACTTAGATACTCATCCTTACAGTTCTCCCCCTTCATCTCCCACTGCAAATATCTATCTAGTCTGATCTAGGGGGATCTTGAGGACATTACTTCACCAGTCTCATTCTCCCAGGCTATTATGGCTCCCCAACACACATACTATCTGAAATTCCACTACTGTCTGTCCTTCTTTCCTTTTTAGGCCCTCTTCTTTAAAAGATTACTCTAGCAGGGCGCCTGGGTGGCTCGGTGGGTTAAGCCGCTGCCTTCGGCTCAGGTCATGATCTCGGGGTCCTGGGATCGAGTCCCACATCGGGCTCTCTGCTCAGCAGGGAGCCTGCTTCTCTCTCTCTCTCTCTCTCTCTCTCTCTCTCTCTCTCTCTCTGCCTGCCTCTCCGTCTACTTGTGATCTCTCTCTGTCAAATAAATAAATAAAATCTTTAAAAAAAAAAAAAAGATTACTCTAGCAGAGCTAATAGAATTGAGCCATAATGAGTTAGTGAGATTCTACTAGGGAAGAATTCATCAGATGCCTTTTTCTCAACCACCCAACATTGAGAACCATTAATAAGACATTGCATACATTCCACCAGGGTTTGGGGAAATGTCTCTAGGTTAGTTGCTGCATTCCAATCTGCTCCCTTCCCACTAACAGTCCTTTCCCTTTAGACCTAGCTTTCCCATCTGGTCTCTCCCAAACATTGACTTTAACTTCCCAGTCTGAGCTCTGCTCAGGCCTGCCTTTGTTGCAACCAATCTACCTAGTTGTAAATACTTTGGGCCCAGACCTACCACCCAGTACCCTAAGGAACCAAAGGGAGGGAAACTTGATGTAAGGTAGGTCAGAGAAAGACTCTGGAGTAAGTGGTGCTTAGTGCATAGTGACGCCTAGACTCATGGGCCCTGGGCAAATGATCCATGTGTGAGTGGGAAAGGAAGGGTGGAAGAAGGGGAAGGAAGAGAGAAATGAGATGTTTCCAGACTTGGCCTCCCTACAAAGTCAACCCACCCATGTTTTTGCCTTAGCAACACAGGAATTTGGAGGAAGGCTCTTCCAAAAGGCAAATTAGGGGAATATATTTGGCAGACTAACTGACAGATGCTTATAGGTCCTCAAGAAATAAAATGGATCAATAATAATAATGATGTGCAAGTATCTTGAGATCAGTTGCTCCTCAGTTTGATAAGACTTTGCACCTGTGTTTGCCAAATGCCTAGAAGAGGACAAGAAGAAGAAGAGAGGCAAAAGTAAGTATTACAGAGAGACAGCCCCTCTGTGTAAAGATGCGGAGGCATCACATGAAATAGTGATGGTATGTAGGGGAACTCCAAGTAGCTCAGGCTAGCTATATCAGAAAGTCTCAAGTGTCAAAACACAAAGTGGAAGTGGCAAAGAGAGAGGCTAGGGAGTCCTTCAGACGACACTATTTTGGTAAGGGGAAAACGTTAGCCTTTAGCAGCATAGAGCAAAAAGAAAGATAACACTGTCCAGTAAACAAGAATTACTACCCAATCATAACCAAAAGCCCAGCAGGCTAAATTAAGTGAATGTGGTAACTCAGCAGGACTATACCCTTCTTGAAGACCAGTCATCCACCTTGGCTTGGCTCACACATTACATCCTCTGGGAAATTTCCCCTGGCCTATTTGAATGGACTCGGTTAGCAGTGTGGCTAGTGCAGCCTCTTGGGCCTGTCTCTGTCATAGCACATACACTGAATCTTCATGATTCATGATTAATGGGCTGGCTTGGCCACCCCACTGCCACAGGCACCATAAGGGTAGAACAGGTGATGGGCTGGCAGCAGGTGCTTAGTTAGCATTTATCAAAGAAACTCTCCTTGACCTCACCACTGTCCTTTACTAGCCAGAATGTGTTCTCTGCCTCATGGCACAACTCCTTGGAAAGAGCTGTCCATACTCACTGTCTCCACTTCTCATTCCACTTTGTGCTCATGCTCACTTGAAACCACTTCAGTAAGGCTCTCTCCTCTCCTCTACAATGCAACTGTTTTTGTCAAGTGCCCTCCACAATGACTTCCACACTGCCAAGTTCAGTGGGGCTTTATCAGTGTTTCTCTTACTCCTAGCAACACATTGGGCTATTTCCACCCCCTTGAACATCTTCTCTTAGCTTATGCAACACTTTACTCTCCAGTTCTCCTACCACACTCAGCAGCTCTTCTGAGGCCCCCCACTTCTCCTTCATCACTTTAACCTGTTAATGTCAGGTTTGCATTAATTGCAGAGTGCCCTAAGGCAAAAGCCTTGGACTTCTCTATCCTCACTCACTCCCCAGGTGACTTTCCCATGACTTGAAATATCCTTCTTTATGTCAGCAGCCCCAAAATTGATATGTCTAGCCTCAAACTTTCCCTGAATTCCAAGCTCCTTTTTCCAACTTCCTATTCAACATATTTACTTGAAAGACTATTGAAGATCTCAAACTTAACATGTCCAAAACCAGACAATATGTACACACACACCACACACACACAAATACACATGTTGTTCTTCATCACCCCCATCTCAATACATGGCATTTACATTTGGCCAGATGCTTAGGTTGAACACCTAGCAACATCCTTTGCTCCTTTCCTTCTCACACACCTGCATCTAATTCATCAGTAAACCCTATCAGCTCTACCTTTAAAATATATCCAGAATCCAAGCACCTCCATCAAATCATAGAATCCAAACCACCATCATGTCTCACGTGTGTTATTGAAATTGCCTCCTATCAGCTCCATCCCTAACCTTACACTCCTAACCCCACACAACAGCCAGAAGGAACATTTTAAAACATCAGAAAAATCATGTGGCTTATTGCTCAAAGCCTCCCAAAGGTGCATTCTCCTCCTCTCTAACCAAACCTTCAACCAGTCTCCCTCCTCTGTCCCCTCTAAGCCCATTACTCAGGCCCCCTTGCTGTTCCTCAATGTGCCAAGGATGCACCCTCCTTAATGCCTCCTACCTCACCATTCCTCTGCCTGGAATATTCTTACCTCAAATATCCAAGGATGCATTTCCTTACTTCCTTCAAGCCTCTGGTTAAATGTCATCTCTTCAGAGATACATTCCCTGATCTTTGTCAGATAGCTTCTCTCATCCCTTTCTATTTCCTTTATTTTGCTTTGGTCTTTTCTATAGTACTTATCACAACCTGACATATTTGTTTCTTTTTAAAAAATTGTTTATCTCTCTCCATGACAACAAGGATTTTGCTGTTCTGTTCACTACTGAATCCTCAAAATCTAAAACGTGATAAATGTGTGAATGAAAGAAAGAATGAGAAAGAAACATTGATGTCTTTAAACAAGGTAGAAAGACACTAACATATCTTGAAAGAAGTTGCTGTGGCCAATGTCGAAGAGGTTACTGCCTATGTTCTCCTCCAGGATTTTGATAGATTCCTGCCTCACATTAAGGTCTTTTATCCATTTCGAGTTTATCTTTGTGTATGGTGGAAGAGAATGGCTGAGTGTCATTCTTCTACACATAGCTGTCCAATTTTTCCAGCACCATTTACTGAAGAGACTGTCTTTTTTCCAATGTTTATTTTTTCCTGCTTTGTCAAAGATTATATTTGACCGTAGAGTTGGCCACAGCAACTTCTTTCAAGATATGTCCCCAAAGACAAAGTAAACAAAAGCGAAAATGAACTTTTGGGACTTCATCAAGATCAAAAGTTTCTGCACAGCAAAGGAAACAGTCAACAAAACAAAGAGGCAACCCCCAGAATGGGAGAAGATATTCACAAATGACACTACAGACAAAGGGCTGATATCCAAGATCTATAAAGAACTCCTCAAACTCAACACACACAAAACAGATAATCACATCAAAAAATGGGCAGAAGACATGAACAGACACTTCTCCAAAGAAGACATACAAATGGCTAACAGACACATGAAAAAGTGTTCATCATCACTAGCCATCAGGGAGATTCAAATCAAAACCACCTTGAGATACCACCTTACACCAGTTAGAATGGCCAAAATCAATAAGACAGGAAACAAGTGTTGGAGAGGATGTGGAGAAAGGGGAACCCTCTTACACTGTTGGTGGGAATGCAAGTTGGTGCAGCCACTTTGGAGAACAGTGTGGAGATTCCTTAAGAAATTAAAAATAGAGCTACCCTATGACCTTGCAATTGCACTACTGGGTATTTACCCCAAAGATACAGATGTAGTGAAAAATAGGGCGACCTGTACCCCAATGTTCATAGCAGCAATGGCCACAGTTGCCAAACTGTGGAAAGAACTAGGATGCCCTTCAACGGACAAATGGATAAAGAAGATATGGTCCATATATACAATGGAGTATTATGCAGCCATCAGAAAGGATGAATACCCAACTTTTATGTCAACATGGACAGGACTGGAAGAGATTATGCTGAGTGAAATAAGTCAAGCAGAGAGAGTCAAGTATCATATGGTTTCACTTACTTGTGGAGCATAAGGAATAACATGGAGGACATGGGGAGATGGAGAGGAGAAGTGAGATGGGGGAAATTGGAAGGGGAGACAAACCATGAGAGACCGTGGACTTTGAGAAACAAACTGAGGGTTTGGGAAGGGAGGGGAGTGGGGAGTTGGGTGAGCCTGCTGGTGGGTATTATGGAGGGGCACATATTGCATGGAGCACTGGGTGTGGTACATAAACAATGAATTTTGGAACACTGAAAAGAAATAAAATAAAATGAAAAAAAAAAAGACACTAACACAAGAGAACGGCTTCATTTCAGAAATGTGAAAGACGGCTTCCTTAATGAACCTGTGTGAATTTTTGTTGTGGTGGTGGTAGTGGTTTCTTTTGTTTTGAATCTTTGTATTAAACTCAGAACCACTGACAATTTAACCCTGCCAGCAAATATGACTTTCCCCTACTGGTACTGGATCACTGTGGTAGCTTCAACTAGGAAATGAAATCTTAATCATAGCATCTGCCAGGCACCATTCACTTACAAGCCCACAAATGAAAATCCAGCTAGGCAATCTCATTTCACTAAAGTGTGGTTGGACCCAATAACTGGAAGCTGGTGCTCACAGCACATTGTTCTGCCCAATGCTGCTTAATCTTGACAAGCTTCAAGGTTTATAGCACCCTAACCTTTAACTTAAACAGAAAAGCATGTGCTGGCTCCTTACTTACCAACCCATAAGCATTTGTGTTATATAAGTCTACCTGGGGGCTTTTCAGTGTTACTACCTCAGTTCCTTGCCAGGCTAAAGGTTTCTTAAATCATTTGGGATCAATGGTTATCACTGTCGTTACTGGTTTACAACCTAATGGAACTTAACCTTGATGGAGAGAAAAAAGGGGACACGTCACCTTGGATCTAGCTTGACCTACCCATGAACACATGAATAGGGAGGTAAGAGGGAAGACAGGCAGTTTTCTTCATTTCCCAGAGATCTGGGAATGAGGGACCTCAGAACCTTAGGGACTTGGAAGAACAGCACTCAATCAGATGGCCATATGTCAACAACAGCCCAAGAGCATCTCAAAGCTCCTGACCTGCTTCCTATTCCAACCTGAGGGGGCTTCAGTGTGATTTCCAGCTACCTGACTGGGGCCAGGTGATCCAAATATTGAGCCCTGTGAAAAACAATTAACATTCCAGAGGGAATGTGTTACCCACAAGAAAGTCCACTTCTAGGAGCACCTGGCCACCGAGCCAGGTGCAGGTTGGTCCCCATGACCTCAAGGAGTCACTTGCAGATCAGATATCAACAGGTGAAAGCAGCAGTCACTGGGACAAGCAATTTTATTGATGGAATTGGTTTTACAAATTACCTTCAAAACACACTAAAGTGAAATATTAAATTCCCATTCTCCAGCAGACTCCTTCTTGATTTGAAAGAAGAAAAAGGAAAACACCACTTTTCCTAATAGCTACATCCCTGCTACAGTAGTACCTACTCAAAAGTAAGTTGAGGGTTCTCAGGATCAACTATTGTGAAGATTGTTTAGACAGATGCAATCTAAATGATTAAGTAGTTTGATCAAGTAAAATCAAGAAGTGATTATTTCAGGCTGACAGAACCAAGAAAACATTTAGAGGCTGGTTCCTAATGTGCTAGAAATTTCTCATAATAAATTAAATAATAATCAGGTATGCCTTAGATGCCACAACACTACAAGTATCTTCCAACATTCACATCCTGATGGTAATTTGGGGTTAAGGGTACTCCCCTTGATCTCAGAGGGAGCAACTCTCCCCTGATAGGCTTGAGACCTCTAATGATAGGCTAGAAACAATGGCCCTCAACTCTGGATGTACATTAGAATGAACAATTACACACATCCCAGTCTCTACAAATGGAGTTCAGGCAATGGTATTTGTAAAGATCCCCTTGACAATTCAGTAAAACCAGGGATAAAAAACACTGCACTAAAAGAAGAGAATGGGGCTCATTTATCTTGGACTTCTCAAATCTGTCTGTTAATAAGAATCACTGGGTAATTCATGTTCCACATACAGACTATAGAAAACCTTCCCTGGAGAGTCTGACTCAGCAGGACTGGGACAGAACCCTGGAATCTGTATGTATTTACAAATACCCCACAGGATTTTTTTGAGCAGGCAAATTTGTGAAACCTTAATTTAATGCACCTCCTCATTTTATAGGGCAGTCTGGTGTGATTCTTAATTAAAAGTTCCTCAGGAGGGGAATTACTCCCAATATACCATGGTATTATCCTCAGAGCCTCATATACACAGTAGGTGTTCAATAAATAATTTTTGAATGAATGAATGGAATAATGGAAAAAGCAGAAATCTGATTTCAGGTTTTTTTATTTGGCTTCTTAAGGATCACATAAACTTGGATAAGACTCAAGACTTTGTTTCTTTAACTATTAAATGAAGATAAGAAGACTGACCCCACCTATCTCCATAGGGATTAGATAAGATACAGTAGTCCCCCATAGTCCACAGGGGATATGTTCCAAGACCTCAGTGGATACCTGAAATCACAGATTAGTACTAGGACCTACATATACTATGTTGTCTCCTATACATACATACTTATGATAAAGTTAATTGTAAATTAGGCACAGTAAGAGATGAACAAAAAAAAAACTAATAATAAAATGAACAATTATAACAATATACTGTAATAAAATTTATGTGAATGTGCTCTCTCTCCCTTTCTTAAAATATCTTATTGTGCTGCATTCACCAACCTTCTTCTAGTGATGATGTGAGATGATAAAATGACTATATGATGAATTAAAGTGAGATAGTGGTGAATTAAAGTGATGTAGGCAATGTGTTATAACATTAGGCTACCATGGACCTTCTGATGTTATGTCAGAAGGAGGATTATCTCTTCTGGACTGTGGTTGACCATAAGTAACTGAAACCATGGAAAACAAAACCGTGGACAAGGGGAGTCTATTGTAGTGTTTTCAAATAATTTTCACCTAAAGATTCAGACATACATAAAGTATTGACAATATAATGAAATTAAGGGCCAGAAGTGGAAACAACCCACTGCACAGAGTTAATGAATGGCAAAGCTAGAGCTAGACCAAATCTCCCTAACTCCCAGCCAAGGCTACTCATCACTTTGCCACTGGGCATGAAATTTTCTGGTAAGTGGCCCAGCTGAAGTACTTCACCCAAACTGGCATGGTAGTACTCTCTCTTCAGGAAGACACTTGGCATCAAGTCTCCATCAGGTCCATAGATCTAAGAATTCTGAGTTTCAGTCCTCTTGATGAGAAACCAAGAGCCAACCCAATGAAATGTCAAGGTTCCTGCCTTTTCCTACTACAGAAGTACATAAAAGGAGAAAACACAGCCAAGCACCAGCTGCTGCCTGCATGTAGAGGGACCCAGCCACGAGACAGGGGGATAACTGAGGGGAGAGTGATTTGTGTGTTGAAGACTTGGTTATTGGGTCTTTTCAGAGACAATGTCCAAGATAACTACATGAAACAAGTACACCATAGCAGGTATCTGAATGGTCAAGGCAACTTCAAGTATTCTGATCAGTCTTTTTGTTTTTAGAGGAATCTTTCAATACATGTATACTAAATGTACATATACATATACAGTGTCATGGGAAAATTGTTGCATTAATGACTTTGTTCTCAGGATGAGACCATGACTCTGTCCCAAAGATGCACTATTGCAGACTTACTATTTTCTGAGACCAGCCGAGAAGTGGTTTTGGTTTTATCAGACACATCTCTTCTACTTTTTGAAGGGAGGGGGAAAAAAGTTACAAACCACAGAGGAAGAACAAAGATATTATGAGCCTATGGATTGGCCATGAAGCTAGCAATGTTATCACAAAGCCCTAAGAAGTCAGTGAAAAGCTGACACCTTTAAAAGGTAAGCCCACATTCTTTTAACCCAAAACATGGAGTAGACATGGATGCCGACCTAGCTCCTAAAAGTGATGACAGGAACATAATGTCAGTGCAGGGTAGACTTTGACAAGAGAATCCAGACAGCGCAAGCCATTCCACCTGCATTTCATGGGACTATAGTACTGGCTAAGAGCTGGTAGCAGGCTGAGTTCATTTTTTCCCCCTTAATGATCCCATGTTATTTTTAGGGATGTTACTATGTCAAATTCAGGGAGAATGTAGTACTTGGAGATTTTTTAAAATATGCCCATGATCGCAAAATGCATTAGCTAATAATCAGAAGCTCTTCTTACTTCCGTTCTATTCCTTGGTTTCCATCTTGCACACAGGGAGGGTGTTGAAAAGCAACAGAAGGGGGCTGAGCAGTGGGAACAGGACAATGTGGCCTTCTCTCAATGGAAAATGCAGCAGAGTTCATCCCAAGTCAATGGCATGTCAAGCTATCATTTTGTTTCAAAGATCTAGAATTTCTAGTGCATGATCCAAATAGGACTCTAATTATTTCATTTGGCTATTAGGTAAAATATCAACTTAAAATATGTGATCTTAACCTTTGCTTGCTTATTTGTTAATTCCCTGGGGCAGAGATTAAGCTCTTTTGCCTAAGATAGATGGTCCTGGCTTCATGCCTCATGTTTTCTGTGCTCCAAGAAGTTTTCCCCCTTTTTTTTCCCTTGGTGATCTCTTACTCTTCCTTCGAGATCCAGATTAAATGCCATTTTTCAATGTGGTGCCTTCTCCTCATCCCCATTTTAAACAAGCTTCTTCCTGTGGGACTCACGAGACACAGTGTGACATGGGGGTAAGTGGATAACTTTTGGAAACACAAGGACAGCTTTGCAATTTAACATGGACAAATCATTAACCTTTCTGAGAAATGATTTGCTATAATCTGGTGATGTAGAAAAAAGTACAATGTGGCTTGTGAAAAGGTGTAATGATTTTCACCTGGGAAGATTGTGATGGTTAAATAGAAAATAGTATGAAGAACCTAGCATAGTTTCTAGTACATAGTAAGGTATCAGTAAATGTGTAGTTTCTTATGCCTAGCACAACATAAGTATGCAATTATTACAGAATGAAGAAATTCCCATCTGTACCTAGAACACAGCTCTAAAGTTTTTCATACTCATAATCTCAATGGATATGAGAGGTCAGTAATACTCCAGTGTGTCTATTTGTCTCTCTTCCTCTAATTCCCTTCTCTCTCTTTATCCTTATTCACTCTCAAGCTTATGTCACCATGGGAACTGAAGTAGAATACAAATAACACATGTATTCCACATCTCATCTACACCTCAAGGCCATTCCCAATAAGTCTAAACATACAAAGTTCCCACTTTGCAAATTCATACATGTCCTAGGGATCAGTTCCTTTTCTCTAAGTGCTAGTAAACTATGCATTTAGTAACCTACCTTGGATCAACATCAGATTTGATGGCCCAGAGTTTATTGGCTCCTCCCTCTCTCTCTTTGATTTCCAGAATATACAGGACACCTTAGGACAAGCAACCTGTGCAGGTAAATCCTACCTTTGACCCATTCAAATCAAAAGATTAGGCTAGGGCGCCTGGGTGGCTCAGTGGGTTAAGCCGCTGCCTTCGGCTCAGGTCATGATCTCAGGGTCCTGGGATCGAGTCCCACGTCGGGCTCTCTGCTCAGCAAGAAGCCTGCTTCCCTCTCTCTCTCTCTGCCTGCCTCTCCATCTACTTGTGATCTCTCTCTGTCAAATAAATAAATAAAATCTTTAAAAAAAAAAAAAAAAGATTAGGCTATATGAGACTATTATAAGCTTGCATAAAAGCCCAAGCATATTTCATATGCAACATTGATCATTTATCTAAATCTATTTGCATTTTAATATCCTAGAAAGACATACACAATGGGAGGAGATTGATATACTTCTCTACTGGGATTCCACAGATATTCAGTGATGCCCCCAGAGGAGGCCTGCAGAGCCCTGACACATTGAATATTTTTACTGAAATGTGAACGTCACATTTGAAACCAGGGTTGGCCCTACACTGATGAAGAATGATGGCAGAATAGTAAAAGAAGTGCCATATGGCCACCTGGCCCCAGTTCTGGATCTTCTAAAGTGATAAACATTTGATGCTCATTTGAACTGCCCAGCACGGTTTCCAGTTAGGGAATTTCCCATTGTAGAAGGTCCACCTTGCCAAGACAGAAGCCACAAACTGGTTTCCCTGGCCTCCCTTGGTGCTAGGCCCAGGCCCATGGTCTAGGTTTAGGACATTTAGACACTCTTAATCAAATAAGGTATATTTCAAATGACAAGAGAGATCTAAGAAGAAAGAAATCTCCATGTGGAACTCATACAGACAGGGGATGGACCCTGGTAGGAAGTCATCCAGCCCCCAGACAGGGCAATAGGACAGGCCCAGTGCTAGGGTCCCATGCAGTCAGCCATAATGCCTATGCCCTGAGGTAGTAACTATTGGGTCTCCAATGGAGCTTTCCACCTGGGCAATTTGGAAATTGCTCCTAATCTTACAGCTTCCATGTATGAGTCTCTGGCCCTTCCAGAGTCTCTATCTACCACCTATTGTTATTATAAAAATTATTTTCTATGTAAACTACCTAATGTTGATTTAACCAACCTTGGGCAAGTCGTTCACTTCTATGGCCCTGAATTTTCTCAGCTAAAAATGAGGACTTCGGTCTAAACCATCTCTAAACTGATTTCTAGTCCTAGAAATCTGTTATTCATTTAACACTACAAGCAGATTTTTCAGGGTGAGATTTTGGGTCAATTTGCAGGCCAGCCTTCTAAGTTCTTGCAATATGGAAAAGAAAACCAATGCACACTAGGTTTCTAAGTGTGATTTTTTTACCTCCTAGGAATGATCATGTTTCTGTGGAATCATACCTTTCTCAATCAGCAGGCATTGTAAACAATAGACCAACCTGTTCCCATCAAGGAGAGGCACAGTATCAGTAAGGGAAACAAATCAGATAGGGAAATTAATATTTTTTAATGTCTGTGAAATTAACACCAGGCTTGGAACTGCCATATATACAAATTGCCTCAGCTTCATTTTAATCTGCAGAATAAGACAGACGTATGAATTATGGTTTTCATTTCACAGATAGAAAACTGAGGTTCAAAACCATTCAGGTATCTGTCCAAGTTCATGTCCCAAATGAGTAGTGGGGCAAAGATTCAATCTAGGTCTTCTCTCTACAAGTTCATGGCTCTAACACCCAGGGTAAAAGTTATCATAAGAAAAGCCCATCTCCAAACTTGTTGCCAGGTCTACCCAGTAAAAGTAAACTTAAAGGTTGAAACTCTCTGTTTTGAAATTAGGCACAAGATGGGGTTGCCTCAACCTAGGAAAACCCTAATAAGGCTCATGATGAGTTTCCCAAGAGAATACAATCTTAAAGAGAATTTCAAAGATAGGAAAAAAGTCAGATGCATACCAAGAATGAAAGACTCAATAAGGAAAATATACATCCTTGTTTCCCCTCGGCCCTCCTCCCCTGCTTTTTTTTTTTTTTTTAACAATCTCTCCTATTAACCCAATTCATTTACTAAAAACAGAAAACAAAATGAAAGCCCTGCAACCTAATGTATTTGATGCTCTTGCAGGAAACTACTAAATGTTTATTAAGGCCATACCATACATGAAAGAATGAAGCCTGTTTCACATATTGTTACAAATCTGTAATGTTAGAATAAAAGGGAAAACTGATTCCTACCAATTATGAAAATGTACAGGATTAAATCAATAGCTCTGCCAGATCTGACCAGCATCTGGTCTGCAGCAGGGGCCAAATAGATCTCATTTGGGATATTTATGAAAAGTAACTTCTAAAACATAAATCAGGACTATAAAATCATCATCTGATTACCAAAAATTTTAAAAGCAGAGAAGAAAGTGTATTCAAGTGTGAAATATGGTTTTGGAGAAGGGAGGAGGCAGGCAGCTTTAGCACAGAACAAGAAGCAGAAATCAAAGAGCAAGAAGAGGGAGGGATGAATGTCTTAATGCAAAAATCTTAAGCGGTCCTTTCTGGACCCAGAGCATGGTGAGGAGGCAAACAATTAGCTCACTCATTCCTGCCCATCTTGCAACCCAACACTTTCATTTCAACTGATGAAAAGAGGCTTGGGGACTTACTTACATTCAGATAATCATTTTAATTTATTTTTTTCTATCTAGATGTGGTCTTTAACCCAGGAAACCAAAAGGAAAACTTATGAACCCAAGTATAAGAGGAAGAAATGTTGATATACTCAGAAATAAAGAAGATAGATGTATAGACATAGGGGTGTGGTTTAAACACAGTTGTAATGTGTAACACAAAGACAAACTAAAGGCTCTGGGCTGTTGAAACTGCCCTGGGGATCTTTATCAGGAAGACGAAATAAATTCTTTGAGTGTTCATGCTTCTCATCCTCTGTCCCATAAGAGACAAATTCAAGTCATAACCAGGTCCTATTTTCTCAGTTTCAAGAAATGTCTAATTTTAGACTATACCTAGATAGATTTCAATTCTTATAGGATTTTTTAGTTAGATAATTTCAAAATTCTGTTCTTTCATCTTTCCCAAACAGAAAGAGGTTTACAACAATCCTTTCTTCAGTTGGTGGGGGATGGGGATGATATGCAGCCTGAAGCGAAAAAAAAAATCACTGAAAATAACTGCTTTCATAGAAATCTTTTCACCGGCTGGACATATGGGCACCCAAAACCATTAAAAAAAAAAAAGATTTTTCTAATTTAAATATACCAAATTAAGTAAAGAAATTCTTGGACAAATATTTTTAGCACTTATTATACACCATGCACTGCTGCAAAAGTGAAGGACACAGGATGAGAAAGATGTTATCTTCTTTGAAGGAATATACAGTTTAGTCAGGAAGATAGAGAATATAAAGGGATTATTTCAAGGCACTGTGAAGATCAATACGGGAAACTGATGTTTGGAGAGCACTGCAGCATCAGGTAGGGGGTCAAGAACACTTTCCTGGGAGAAGTGATACTGAAACTAAATCCAGAAGAGTAATCTGGAAAAGCCAGGGGTAAGAAGGAACTATGCTGAATAAGGGGGCCTCCAGGCAAGGGAAGCAGCAAAGGTAGACGTTACCAGCACCATAGAGAGAACCAAAGGTGGCCCAATGTGTCTAGAGCAGAAAGTGGAAGGTGGGAAATGGCAGAAGATGATTCCAGAAGAAACAGATCAGGGAGAAAGTGATATGCCTTTTTAAAGGAAAGACAGATCTTCTCTGAGAGAAGAGCTAAACATTACTGTTATTGGGGAAGTCAAGAAGACTTTAGAAGATTCTATTTTCTACTAGCAAAAATAGCAGGGACAATGCTGATCAACTTTACCCACTTAGAGGTAGCTACAGCCCAAAGTGTATGTAAGATTCCCAGAGTCCAAAAGGCTCTGAGATACCAATGTTGCCAAAACGGAAGACTGAAACTGGAAGATGAAATTTGGATGATTATAATCGGTCTGAGTGGTGGAAAATGGTGATGTATACTGAGTGAGAATCATTAAAGGCAGCCACTCAAGATCATCTTCCTCCCCCTGTAGGGAGTTGTTGATGTCAGCTGGTTTGTTGTTGGTTGGTTGGCTTTAAATTAACTTAAGACAGAAGATCTTTCTGAAATTTCTGGCTAGACACCATTTCTGTACCTCAACAAATCAATACTTGTAAATGTAATGCCTGCATTATATAGCAATTTGTTCTTCTCAAGTATTTTCGTGGACTTTGCCTCATTTGTTTGTAAGGGGGATAGATGAGGATTGTTCATGCCATTTTTTCAGGTAAAAACACTGAAGGTCCCCTGCAGAAAAGATGACTTGTTTAGGTCATCCAGTCAATCAGTGGGGCATAGAGCAAGTGTTAGAATCCTGCCTTCAGGGGTCCCTGGGTGACTCAGTTGGTTAAGGTTCCACAGTTCAGCTCAGGTCATGATTTGGGGACCCTGGGATTCAGCCCAAGTGCCAGCATCTGGCTCCCTGCTCAGCAGGAAGTCTACTTCTCCCTCTGCCTCTGCTGCTCCCCTCTGCTTGTGCTGGCTCTCTCTCTCTCTCTCTCTCTCTCAAATAAACAAATAAAATCTTAAAAAAAAAAAAAAAAGAATCGTGCCTTCTGTCCCCGATCCAGACACTCCCCCAATGACAGTATCTGAAAGTCTGAACTAATATGTTACTTATGAACAGAAGGACTAAACAGTGTTGGCTTAATTATTCTGTCTGGTTTCAGAAGCCTAAAGTCCACACACAAAACCATATTTTGGAGATTCCAGAGCAATACAAGAGGAATCCAGGGAAGAAAGCAGCTTTAGAGTCATAAAGGCCAGAACTCAAAACTCAGAAAATTCACTAGCTACGTGACTTTAGTCATGTTACCTAATGCCTTAAGTTCAGTTTTCCCATCCA
This sequence comes from Lutra lutra, assembly GCF_902655055.1. Classification (NCBI taxonomy): domain Eukaryota; kingdom Metazoa; phylum Chordata; class Mammalia; order Carnivora; family Mustelidae; genus Lutra; species Lutra lutra. The sequence goes on from NC_062278.1 coordinate 84,171,357, forward strand.
TAAATCGGGACTAATAAAGTATTCCTCACAAAAAAATGTAAAGTAACAGAGAAGCAGCATTTTTGCAGGGTGTCTGGTATTGGGTAGTATTCAGTCTTTGGTTGCTACCATGAGTATAAACATTATTCTGCACCAGCATGCACCCTTTGCTCTAAAGGATAAGACTGAAGAATTTTTGGCAAAACTACTGAAATCTTTTCCTCTATATACACAAAAAAAGGTTTCAAAATACCAAAAGCTCACTTTGGGCTGCACTGTGATGCATCTACACTATCCCAGCACCCAGTAACCAGTTGGAATAATGTCCTCATGCCTCCATGAACTAGTTTATTACTAATTCCCCTCTGCTGATCAAGACAGAGAGGATACAAATCATTGATCACCAGCAATTGTTTTTCCATGCTTGGAATATGATTAAGTGGTCTGCAATGTTGAAAAAAGAGATGATTAAGGGGAGAAAAGTGATAAAACAGATGTCGAATAAAAGATTACAATTTCCCATTAGATGAAGTAGTAGTTGTGCCCACGAGAATTAGCTACACAAAACATTCTTCCCTCAAGGGCTTGAGAGGCATTTTGTTCCTGTTCACTTGCCCCCTGGAAAAAAAGTCCAACCCCCTCAGAGAGTCATGAATTATTCTGTTTATTACCCTAGTCTGTAATGTACTCTATATCTTTTCTTAAATGTACAGACTTTAAGGTTAAAATCCAGTATATTTCTTAATGCTTACTTCAGCCTAGGCACCTAATATGCGGCAACATGCCTTTCATGAACTTTAACGACAACTCCAGCAAGCTGGTTTGCTCTGGCACTCAGAGAACCAAGAGTGAAATGTAATATCACCATGCAAATCTTCTGTTGCTGTAGTTTCAAGGAAAGGTACCAAGAGCTCTTTTCAAGTAGCTTTTTGCTACAGACCATCTACAGCCTAGTATCCAGAAGAGTGCCCCAGGGTTTGTCAACATTTTCCTTCCTGTGAGTAAAAATAAATAAAATTAAAGGGGAATGGAGGGATGAGTGGGTGAAAATAAAACCAGATTCCTGAAATAAAACTGTTATTCCAATGATGTAAAGCATTCTATGTAGGGGAAAAAAAATGTAAATACCACCCATGTGACCAGAAACCTAAAGAAGACACAGAACAAATCATTTGTTAATGGATTTCTGCTTAATATTCATAAGAAACTTTTAGAAGAGTTCTATCATTACCCCCATCCCCCAAAATATAAAAATGCTGCATTCTACCACCTAAGGTCATTGGACTTCATTTTTAAGCTTCTGTGTGGAAAGGAGTTAAGATTTTTTTTTTTTTTGTAGAAAATGTTGAGGCCTGAATGTCGATTAGAATATAGAAAGGAAGGCACCTAGGTGGCTCAGTCAGTTAAGCATCTGCCTTCAGCTCAGATCATGATCCTGGAGTTGGATCTGGCCCACATAGGCCTCTCTGCTTGGTGGGGAATCTGCTTCTCTCTCTGCCTGCCCCTTCCCCACTGGTACTTCTCTCTCTCTCTCAAATAAATGAATAAAATTTAAAAAAAATATATAGAAAGGAAAAAATTACAAGAAGAGTCTTCTCATATTTTATATACTAGGTATGAATTTGAAGTTATACTCCTTGTTGCCAGGAGTTAACATTCTGAACCATTTAAATTCCAGCCAGAAAATTTTCAAGTCATTTAAGATTAAGCTATAGTCATTAATCTATCCATCAAATATTTTGGCCTAACTTCTGAGTACATGGTAGGATTGTGCTTCCTGGAACCTTGTGTTGGATGGAACCAATGACTGGTTCTAACCAATAACTTAGGAGCATAAATGACATAGTCACATCTGAGTTGTGCATTTCATTCTTGGAATCATTACCCCAGAGATTTCATTTTACTTCTGCTATGATAACTGGCAATACTCCAGACGATGGCTCCATTATCCTGGGCCCATGACAAGGAGCATCTTGTTAACTGGCAATGGACATATGACATATGAGAGAAATCAACTTTCATTGTTTTAGGTCACTGAAATTTTGAGGTGTTGTTATAGCAGCATAACTTAACCCATGCTGATTGATACACTTTACTTTTCATAATGGCACAAGCTCTAACTCACTGAGGTGACTTCCCTCATTCAGAAGCACTGTTCCCTCTCACACCCTCTCTCTTCCCTCCTATTAATTCATCCACAGCACTAATTCAATCTAAAAATCTTCTCTGCTGTACTGTGGTTAACAAATTTGATGTTGACAGAACACAATAATTTATGGCCAGTATCTTAATTTATTTATTGGGCACTTTATTAAGCTATACTCTTTGCAGTCTGTGCATTTTTAATGGCTTTATAGTGGGATTATTCATTTATTCCTCTGTGTGAAATGGGTCCTTCATAATTCACCTGTGGCATTAGCAGACATTAATTATCACAATCAGGATCTTACTAATAGTGAGATCACTAATTGTGAAGATAAAATACATTCTCTTGTACTTTGCAAAATCCCTTGCCATTTCTAATAGCAGTGATGGCACATTTGATTAAATTTAGATTATTGGATTTAAATCTAATTTAGATCACTAACTTAGTTAACATTTTACCAATATTATAAACATGGGGTAGGAAGGAAGAATATGATGATGAATAAATATGTAATTCCTCTCATTGATAAAATGATCTAAAGATGTATTTTTCTAGAAAGTGCATGCTCAAGATATAAAATTCAAATGCCTATTTTATGCCATTCCCAGGCTATGTATGTATCAAGGTTCTTTGATTATAAGCAAGAGTCCATCTTTAGATAACAAACAAACATGTATGTTGTTAAAATGATATGGAAAAGCTCACCAGATCTAAAAGAAGGCTGAATAACATAGCTAAAAATGTACAGGAATCAGCAGCCCTAGAGGGTCTTGGCAAAAAGAATGGCTAAGCTGCCTTACTGGGGCACTTCTGCTGAAAGAAATGCATTCCAGAAATGTATTGGGTCTTTAGTTTCTCTCTGCAAGGTCTAACATCCAAAGAATAAATCTGATCACTAATTGCTAAGCATAGGCCACATGCCCAAACTAGGTTCAAAGAATCCGAGAGAAAGAAACCCCTGAGTTTTCTTCAGCTTACCGAGTAGAATAGGATTCCTAATTTACCATCCTAACAAAACTACACACAGCGTAAGAATGTTTATTCTCAAAAGAGAAAAGTCAAGAGTGTTGTTAGCAGGGGAGATTATGTCTGGGTAGCTAAAAACAGAAATCATATATTCACTATAATCTATGTAAAAACTGAAGGCTTCCACAAATTAACATGTACCAAAACATGTAATCTATTTCATTCTGTAATATGTCAATCAGAATTCAATTGGTAAAAGGAAATCACTGTAGCTGTTTCAAGCAGGGAGGAAGTTAATTCAGGGAATTTGAGGCTTACTAAATCATTGATTTACAGAAATCAGGAAAATGTAGAACATAGAAAATTGCCACCAAAAATATTAGCAGCCTACAACACTCAAATGGGATTTACAAGAGGCATCTGCAAGCCAATGGTTATCTCATGTTTGTCATCTGCCAAAGCCTGATACCTACTACTACTGCCCTAGGAGCAATAGTGGCTTCTGCATATCTTCTACCTTCTGAATCTCATACCTTTTTTTGTGAACTCTAACCTGGAACCTGCTGCAATGAATCTGGGGAAATGTAGTTTCCAGGTTTCCAGCACCTGCAATTCAAAAAAGAACACAGAAAAGGGAAAATGGTGCTGTTTAACTTAATAAGTATTCATTATTTGATTATTTTTTCTTTTCAAGAACTTTCACATAGTTGCAAAATTCACGTTAAATTGCAACTTTAAAGCTATTAATTTCACTCTTCATCTCTAAAAGGTCTTCTAACTCAAGATTACTTTCTTCCATCCACTACTTCTTCTTTGATTCATTCAATAAATATTGGGTATCTACCACTTGCCAGGCACTAAACTAATACAGTCGACCCTTAAACAATGAGGGAGTTAGGATTACTGACCCCCATGCAGTCAAAAAAATCATGTCTAACTTTGCCCAAAAACTTAACTATTAATAACCTACTGTTGATCAGGAATCATACCAATAACAAACAATCAACACATATTTTGTATGTTAGATATATTGTATACTATATTCTTACAATAAAGTAAGCTAGAGAAAAGAAAATTGATATTAAGAAAACCATAAGGAAGAAAAATATATTTATATAAGTACAGTATTATATGTATTGAAAAATTTATATAAAGGTAGACCTGTGCAGTTCAAACTTTGATTGTTGAGATTTCAACTATACACGCATTGGTGATATAAATTGAAAAGCATGGTTCCCTCTCTCAGGAATCTTACAATCTAGACAGATGACTAAAGTAAATATGAATGTGTATATAAGGTGCAATGAAAATATAGGGAAAAGAGAATACTTGCCAGAGATGATCTTTGAGCTAAAATGCAAAGGACTAGGTTATTGTTAAGCAGTTAAGAGTAAGAATGGAATTCCAGGTATTTCTCTTCTTATGGGAGTTTTGTCCACCTCCACTGGATCCAGAATCTCACTGTTTTTAGTACTGTAATTTTATAGTTTAATATCTGGTGGGGTATATTTTCCTCTACATACTTCCTTTTCAAATGCTTGCCTATTTTTCCACACTTATTTTTACAAATGAATGCTAAAATTGCTTTTACACCTTCCAAGGGGATTTTTATTAAGATTGGCTTATATTTTATTAGACAGCACTTTAATCTCCAAAGCTCAAAGCTAAAGCCAAGGAATTAGCAGTACTGTTAGACATCCTCTAGTCAGCCCTTATTTGATGCTTATATTTCTCTTTAGTTTTTCAAGCCTCATTCTGCATGTGACTCTTTATCCCTGAATTATGGTAAATTCACTTTAATATCTTAGTATGAATGTTCTGTATTGATTTTTTCCTGGAATGTACTGTGCTCTTTGATTTACTGATTCATGTCTGCCTTAAGTTAGGAAGAATTTTCTTCTATAATATCTTTAAATATTGTTTCTATCATTTTTAGGAATACCCATTATGTATGTGTTGAATTTCCTTTGTTCCTTTGTTGAATTTCCATCTATCCTTTTCTTTGTAGTCAGTTTTATACTTACTTCCATTGTCCTTGATTTTCTCGAGTTTATATTATAATGTTACCCTACTTTTTAGCTAATTTCATTCTAGTTTGTGTGGCATGTAAGAAGATTTTCATCTCATAATTTTTTCTGTTTTCTTTATTTACTAGTTTTCTTTTTATATCCTTCCACTGATATGATCTATGATCTCTTCTTTTGGTCCCTGTATCACTTCCCAGATTATTTTTTAAGAGAACACCTTATATATAATTTCTTTGAAATATGGAGGCCTATTTATTTATTTTTAATTTCTTTGAAATATGGAGACCTATTTGTTTATTTTTTTAAGATTTTATTTATTTATTTGACAGAGAGAACACAAACAAGGGGAGCAGCAGTCAGAGGGAGAAGCAGAAATGGGCTCCCCACTGAGCAGAGAGCCCGACATGGGGCTCAGTCCCAGGACCCTGAGATCATGACCTGAGCCAAAGGCAGACACTTAACCAACTGAGCCATTCAGATGCCCCTATGGAGACCTATTTAAAAGCTTATTTTATTTTTGGGGAGTAATTCCTCATATGGAGGTATACCCAATGTATTCTTTTTGTTTATGATCCTTGCCTCATTTTCTTTTACAGATTTTCATACATAGTTTCCATCTTTCTACTCATTTTTGAAAGGAGTCACTACCTGTTTGAGAATATCATAGAACTGGTGAAGTAGAAGACAGATGGAGAAACTGGGGAGTTCAGAGTCCTCATTGATTGTTATGGTTGCATTTATTCATCTCTCACAGCATTAAAGAGGTTTAACAAACCACCCCAAAATTCACCGTCTTCCAAAACACTTGCTCATTAGTTTATGAGTTGACTGGGAAAGCTCTGCTTCAGTTGGCCTTGCCTTTGTGCTTTCTGTAAGGTCAATGTCTTTTCCATCTCACTTTAGGGTCAGATGAAGAAGAAGTAGGTACCTGGAGTCTACTCATTCTCATTGCATTCATAGGAGCACAACAGAGCTAGCCAGACTATGGAAGCATGTTTTAAGCCTCTGTTTGCATCATGTTTGGTCAAAGTAAGTCACATGACCAAGCTCAAAGTCAAGGAATGAGAATTACACTAAAAGCTAATACTGTCACCATGAGCCACAGAAGAGCATGGAAATATAATTCCATTAAAGGAGGAAGTAAATAATATCTCAGTTGCTTTAGTTTACCAAATCCATTATTTCTGCTGTCCTGCAGCCATTCCTCCTAACTGTTTTGGACCTCAAGTGTTTAGTGAAGTTCATAGTAAAACAAGTAGGTGAGACGCTTTCTGGATTCAGATCTGGCAATTACCAGTTTCCTCTCTTACCTTCACCATTCACCCTGTACCTCCAGCATTCTCTCTCTCTCTCTCTCTCAGCAAACTGTGTCATGATAGACATTAGAAATATCATGTCAGTAAAGTTTGTCCTTCAAATCTGCCTTCCCCATCTTTCTTTGAGTGTAATGAAGTCTTTCTAGAAGCATTTCCTACCACTCCTTTGGCCTGTATTTGTTCCCAGAAGCATTACTGTCCACATCTGTCAGACTTATGGCACATCAATCCTAGGTTTTAATCCAAAAATAATCCAGGGATCCATATTTCTACTCTCAACAAGCTCCCACATCTCAGCCTAGAAGCCCCAGCATTTGCCATGTGTGCTTCTTACTCGGTGGCTTGGGTTGTGCCATCTTTCTTTGGTTTAATTAAATAAAAAGATTTTTTTCTCTCTTCTTTTCTTTTTCTTTTAAGTTTTGGGTGGGTTTTGAGGTAAAATACTTTACTTTGCCATTTTTAAATGGAAGCCACAAGATTATATATTGAATATACAACCAAATTAGAAACACCAGAACTTTTTTATGTTTGGTTCTACTCAGTCATGACATCTGATACTATAGTTATACAGTCAAGTTTCTAGATTTAAGAGCTTAACTCTAAATATATCCCTGTTAAATGATGTCTTGTTAAATTCAGCCTTGTCTGAGAATTTAAAGAATCCTGATCTTGCCATGCAGTATAGTTATCCAGTACTTCCTTCTTCACATCATTCATAAATCCAATCAACTTACTGTTAATGTGCTCATCCAATCATTGCTAAAATTGTTGAATCAGGTGGGGCTAAAGGACACCATCTCTACCTCCTCATGGTCTGTCAGTTACCATGATCCATTTAACCTACATTTATCCATTTTGTGTCCAAGGATAATGGGACATGTTTTGTCAAATGGTTATTGAAAGTCAGATAGTTCTTGTCTGCAGCATTCTCTAATCAACTAGAGTAGTGAGCTGCTGTGCTCTGAATGTGCCTACCTACCTCCTCACCAACACGCCCCTCCCCAATTCATATGTTGAAAGCCAGAGCCCTCATGAAGTGCTCTATAAAAGAGGTCTGACAGAACTCCCTAGCCCCTTCTGCCATGTAAAGCTACAACAGGAAGTCAGAGACCTGGAGGAGAACCCTCCCTCAATCATGCCAACACCCTGATCTCAGACTTCCAGCTTCCAGAACTGTGAGAAATAAATTTCTATTGTTTATAAATCACCCAGTCTGTATGTTTTTGTTATAGCCATCTGAAGAGACTAAGACAGAAGCCAAACATTTTTAGAAATGAAGACAATGGCAAATCACAAGAAGCAGTAAAGAAGAATGGGAGGAGAAAAACAGGGAAGAGATGAAGGGGAGAAGGAAAAAAAGGAGAAAGAGGAAGAGAGAGAACATAGGAATTTGATTAAAAATAGTTTGGTTACAGAAAAACAAAGAGAATGGAGAAAGAGATAATATAATGTAGTCATGGAACAAAAGAAAACTACAAAATATTTTTTAATCCCATTTCCTATATTCAGGAAATGAAATATCTAAACCAGAGTTACCAAAACTAAGTTCTGCAGAACAATAGTTAGAAGTGTCATACTATAGAATAGACACTTTCACTGCAGGACTTCTCAGAGTATTTACACGCTAATACAATTTATCTCCAAAATGGATATAGCATCCAGAATTGAATAGAAGTGTTTGATCAGAAGTCCTTTTTACACTAGCCATCTCTCAGGATTAGGGTTACTAGACCACATTTCGCAAAACACTGGCATAAACAGTCCATTCCATTGTTTGAGTTACTGGGGAGCACGTGGAAATGACTGCCAAATTTACCTGGACTTTACAAAAAGGAAACTTTAGTTTGACTTCCCTCAGGGGAAAAGAGGAAAGTAAAGCACCACTCTGTGATGTTAACTCTAGAGACTAGAGTCAAAATGAAATTCACATAGGAAACCAGACCTGAGTTAGAGAAAGGCAGTAGGGGAAGATGAAAAAATATTAAAGTTGAAGACAAGTCCATGAGCTGCCATTTACTGAGCAGACAACCTTATTTGAGCAAGAAGTGTACCTTTCTGTGTTTCTGTTTTCACCTGTGTAAAATGGGCAGGATACTCATCCTTCCTAGACCACAGAGCTGCTGTGGGTGTCAGGTAAGATAATGTCTATGAAAATACATTTGTAAAAGTAAGCACTTTACAATTGTTAATATGCATTCCTCAGGGAATAGCAAGAAAACCTCCGTGGCTTGACATACCAAAGATCTATTTCATGCTCAAGTTCATTGTAGGTTATTGAGGTGGGTAGTTGTGTTGGCATGCTCTACTTGGCCATTCAGAGAACCCCTTCCACTGGTGGTGCTACCATCTTCATCCTGTGACTTCCAATGCTCTGTGGAACTGGAAAAGAGAATGAAAGTAAGTCTCAATGAGCCATCCAATTAGCCAGAACAGAGACTCGTGAGCCCAGCAAACCTGCCAGTGGTTGCAAAAGGAGTTTAGGCACATTCCAGGAAGAGAGGAAAAGCAGATGTATGGGCATTCATGACTAAATGTAGAATAAAAATAATGTACTGTGCCTCGCACCCTGCCAACCCATAAGCTGTTTGCTCTGAACCCATCTAAAGCTATGATCTAACTTAACTAAGACTGACTCAAAAGGAGGATTTCACATTTCAAGCTGATATAGTATAATTTAAATCATTCACTCTAAATAAAAAGGATTCTTGAGTATTGAAACTAGGCAAATGATATCCTCATTAGAACTTTCTAATAATTAAGTAAAAGCTAATGCTGTCAGAGAGAAACTTCCCCTGCCTTTCTCACAGTGTGAGGTGCAGTATGCCTTAAGGTACTATTCCATTTTCAGAAAAGCTAAATAAGAAACCCGTTATCTGTTTTTAATAATATTTTATCTTGTTACAGAGATAATAAATGTTCATTGTAGAAATGTTTAATATAGGTAAGCAGTCATTACTCAAAAATGACCACTATTACCATTTTCCTTTAGCTATTCTGTATCATATGAAGGTCAAAGATTTGAAGACAGCTTCCCCATAAAGAAAAACATGAATGAAATGTGCCTTCAATCATTTGGCTTTTCTGCATAACTTAATTTCTGCTAACTCTCTGGCAACTGTGAAGAATGCCTGTTTTCTCCCCAGCTCTACAGCAATCTACAGCAGCAACCCACCTAATAAACTGGTTATCTGTTGCTGCATTACAAACCACCTCAAAATTTAATGTATTCAAGGAACAAGAACCATTTAGCTTTGCTCATCATTTTGTGGGAAGAGCCTGGGCTCCGCTGGGCTCTTCTTCTGCTCTAGGTGGTACTGGTTGTGACCACAGTCTGGCGGAGATTCACCTGGGCTCAAGCATAGAGATGCCTAACTCATGTGGCAGGCAGGTGGTGGCAAACATCATTTGGAAGCCAGGCTGACCTACTGATGGAGGACCTCAGTTCTCCTCCACATGGGTCTCTCCACATGACTTGAGCTTCTCACAGCATAGAAGCTGGGCTCTGAGAAGTGAAGATGGTAGGTTTCTTAAGCCCCAGTCTCAAAAGTTAGTGGTGTCACATCTGTCACATTACTTTGTTCAAAATAGATCACAGGTCAGCCCAGATCCAAAGGGAGGATTAAATAAGGCAAATGACACGATGACATTGCAAAAAAAAAAAAAAAAAAAAAAAATAGAAGGGAAGATACTACTGTGGAATATTGCTTGAAAATATACCTTCCACCTGTTTAGCAAGTGTCTCTTGCTAAATCAGTGCCTTTAATTACCCATATGCACCCATTCAGACCCATGGCTACAAGGTCTTTATAAAAAATTACAGCTACCATCTCTTGTGCCCAGAGACTTTCCCCAAGCCCTATAGCCTACCTACTATTTTAAGCCTTTTTACTCTTTCAAGTGGCTTCCCAGGGCTTGTAGCTAGATACTTCCTTTCTTCCTGGTTCCTGTCATTAATAACTCATTATAAGACCAGAGGCAGCTCTAGCACGTGTTCACAAGAAAAACTTGGGAGACAGCAAAGCTGATTGGAAATAGGAGTCAAAAGCATGTGTTTGTACCTGGGTATAGACTTATCTGGATGATGGGAAGGGACATGATGGAGATCACGAAGGCGTTAATCACGCAGTGCTGCCACCCTAGAACGTTGGGACAGAAGAACAATTGGAGGAGGGAAGAGGGAGTTTCTTCTCAAGACACTGTATCTCCAGGCACACAGACAGACGTATACTCACAAACATACACACGGACTCACACATATATTCACATGAACACATGTCCTTACAAACATGCACACACACTTTGCTCAAACCCACACATACTTTCACATAACCATACACACATGGATTCACATACATTCACACACACTCACACAAACGCGTGCCCAAAGCTGAATCCCCCAGGCCCTTTGCAAATCTAGAGGGAAGCAAGGGGGTCAGTGGTTTCCCTTGAGCTTATTCTCCAAAAGTACTAGCTTTTCAACAATTTTTAGGTAATAGGTGGCCCTGGTGCTTATTGACTGTGATCCTGAGATAAAACAGTGTGAAAGAAGCACAGTGAGGAAAATATAGTCAAAGAGGGGTGCTTTCTCTGTGCTTCCTTCCACACCACCGAATGGCACCCCCCACCATGTCCCCCAGGGCCACCTCCCTGGTGTTAGAACTTGGATGTGCCTCTGCTCAAAACCCCTCTTGTCTGGTCTGGCAGGGAGGCAAGCCAGGGTTCCTGCAGACCTTTCTATGGCGGCTCTCCCCCAGAGACATTGATCGATGATTAGATCAAGCCCACATGAGCCCCAGGGGACTGGATTCCAAGAAAAGATCATGTAGCAGAGGGCTTTCCATTGTGTGGATGTCGACTGTGGGCTTCAGAAAGCACAAGGAAGCCAATTCTGGGAAGTATTTGCAGAGGGGAGAGGAAGAGGAGCTCAAGGTTACACGAGGGCAACCTGGTGCAAAGTGAGTGGGAACTGATGGCTTTTCTAAAATTCGCCAGCCCCAACCATTTTTAATATTTCTTTAGTATTGTGAAAATAAAAGGGTCAAAGGGAGATAAAGGTGAGCTTTTATCCAATTGAGGATACATACTGTTTTTGTGCCTTTGCACATTCATTTCATTTTAGTGTCAAAGAAAAACCAGCACATCGAAATCCCATGAACACAGTTCATTTGTTTTATTGGGAAGGTTGAAGCAAAACCATTTGAAAAGACCACTACTTTATATCACGATGCATACGTCAACCTTTCAACTTCAAACATAGCCTCCAAAAACATCAAAGTTGATTTTTTTTTTTCTTTTTTGGCTAAGTGTACAATGACAAATGTACCAATTTTAGGCTCCAAAAGAAAACCTCCGCCTCAGTCTGACTTATCACTGAAGGCAGTGAATCAGAGTTAAGAAAGACAAGGAAACTGCCCAGTCAGATCTGGTCAGCCCAACAAATACTCACTGAGTACCTTCCACACACCAGGTGCTGTGCTGGGTGCCAGAGAGAACGAGACAAATAAAACAGAGCCCCATCCTTGAACAGTGAGTGTATAACCTGGTGAGGCTGGCAGAAGGGTAAAGATGATTCTTTAAATACCTCTGAGGAATGCACAGGTGACATGGGGCCCCAGAGAAGGGACACCTCGCCCCACTCTGAAGAGATGGTGTCATGGGCGGGAGCTGCAGGGTAAATAGAAGATACCCAGACCAAAAAAAGCAGCTGATGAGAGGGCAGTCCAGCTGAGCAAGAGGCCAGGAGACTTGAAACAACAAAAGCGTGTGCAGAGAACAAACCCTCAACTATTCAAAGCCTCCAGGGCACTAAGTATTAGTCAAGGAGCAGCAGGAGCTGAAGGGGAGAAGGTGGGCAGGCAGGAAAGACCGCCTGTGCTCATAAGGAGCTTACACTTACCCTGGAGGTGACAGGAGAAGGGTGACCTCAGAGGCCAGATTTGCATTTTAAATAGGGCCCCTCTGGCAGCAGCGAAGAGGATAGACAGGAAGAGGCTAAGACCTGAGGCAGGGGACCAGGTGGTCGGCAAGTGGGACAGTACCAGCAAGAGATGACGAGGGACAGAACCAGGGCAGCGTTCGTGGGGCTGGCAAGCAGGAAATGGATTCAGGAAATATTTAGGGCAAAAAAAAATGACAGGATGCTGTTAATTAGGCATGAGATGAGGAAAGAGAGGACAAGGTGTCTCAGGGGACTGAAGCAATTAATTAAGAGAGGGGCTCTAGAAGGAGGAGCGGGGCTTGGGGAAATTTGAGGAGGTCGCTTTGGGATAAATTGATAATGAGGAGTCTGGGAGTTGCCAGGTGGAGAAACCCAAAGCTCAAAGTTGCCATGAGAGATGAGGAGGAGGAGGTAACGGGTCGCAGGAATTAGGATCCAGGATGCATGGAAATATCCCAAGGAATGGCTGAGAAGGGCGGTAGTGGAGGCAGGAAAGAGTGTGATTTGACCAGGGACCTTGTTCAAGTAACGTGGGTTACCATGTGCGGATGGTATAGAATTTGTTGTGTGTGTTTAAAAGTGTGGTGTGGCCTCTTCTATTTCTTGGGTGAAGGCCAGGAAATTGCATTCTAACCAGAGAAATCTTGGTGCTTGAGGTCAGTCCAACCTTACAGCTGCTTTTCCCCTTTCCCAGCTGCTCTTCTCCCATTCCCTGGTCACCCTGCAGATGGTACCGCATGGCAGTTGACTGGTGTTATTCTTTATGATACATCTACCATGTGGAAGGCTCTGAGTTGGGCTTTAAAGTGATCAGATTGAGGGGCACCTGAGTGGCTCAGTGGGTTAAGCCTCTGCCTTCGGCTCAGGTCATGATCTCAGGGTCCTGGGATCGAGCCCCGCATCGGGCTCTCTGCTCAGCAGGGATCCTGCTTCCCCCTCTCTCTCTCTGCCTGCCTCTCTGCCTACTTGTGATCTCTCTCTCTCTCTCTCTGTCAAATAAATAAGTTATATAAATAGATAGATAGATAGATAGATAGATAGATTTTTTTTTTAATAAAGTTATCAGATTGAAAAAGTATGGTCCCACCCTGGAGAAGTGTACGGTGTGGTCGAGCTTCTCCATCCGGCTGTTTGCTATTTTACCCCTGGTTTGCCTATTTGCTGCAGCTAGGCTAGACCTAAGTCTTTTATTTTCCTAACCCCTACAAACAAGTCCTAATTTCTGCTCAGCCTGCTAGAATCGAGATGCTCTCTCTTTTGGCTTCTTTACTCAAAGATGTTTCAGGCTTTATTATTGTGGCCTGGAAGTTTCTACAGGCCTTACAGAATGGCCAGTTGAGAAGTCTCCAGCAAGGAGACAGTGAGCTACAAGACACCTGTGATTTAACGGCAGAACGAAGAGCAGATGTTCTTTGCCCTCTCTTTAGCCTCCCTGTACAGTTGACTCCAAGCCAAGTTTCCATGGTCCCTTCCTCTTCATTCCCCAACCCTGCAAGGTCACCCCTCCAAACCCTTAAATGGAAAGAAGCTATAAACTTGCTATATATAGCCTAAGCTGGGACATCATTAGAGGCCATGGTCATCCCAGAAGCAGAACTCTCTGCTTTTACTACTATTCTTTCATTTCATTCATTCATTCATTCATTCATTCATGCATTCATTCACTTATGCATTCATTCGATTAATACATATTGAGAGCCCACTATGCACCAACATCTAGTTATAATTCAGAGATGATGGCGATGGACACAGCTGACAAAAATCTCTGTCTTCATGGAGTTTATGTTCAGGTAAACTTTAGCTAACAGCATAAGAGACTAGCACTAATGCATACACATACCCTGGGACCCAAACAGACTAAGGGCTCACCAGCCACATTTCCCTTCTGAGTGTGGTGGCCCTCACTGTCCTCTCTGCCGCCCTTCAGATGGGCTGCAGCGCACCTTCATGACCTTCACTTTGGCAGCCTTTAGTGATAGGAAGCAAACAGGAGGTCTATTTGGGAGAGCAGAGGGGCTAACTGGGGTAACGTATGCCATAAACATTGGCAGTAGTACAAAGTTCTCATTATAAAAATCAGGCTTAACTTACACGTCATGTTGGTATATGTGCCACAGGATACCCCAACTCTGCAACCACTTGAGGAGGAGCCAGATAAAAGAATAAATGCTGCCTCTCAAGTCAAAGGGACCAGTGAGGCACTGCCCAGTGGTGAAGAAGCGTCAGCCTCTGCCCCAGGAAGTGACATTAACAAAGACACTATGAGAGGGATCAAATGGCTGATACCATTTCTTTTGTTCCCCATAATAAAGGTATGCATTCACACCTTGCCATGAGCTCAGTATACTTTCCTACCCTGGACTTTGTCTTGACTTCCTTTGGTGTGACTTCCTCCGACCAATGGGATGTCAGTGGATACGACTCTAACAGAGACTGAAACATGCCTGCAGAGTCTAACTTGGAATTGTGTGCTCCTGCCAAAGCCAGGAGGACATGCTCCAACTCGATGCTGTCCTATCACCCTGGGCACTAGCATGAGATGCATGGGCTAGAGCCAGATGTGCCTACAGCCTGAGCCAAGATCAGCCAGACCCCCAAATGGCCCACAAACCCACGATAAATATTTGTAGTTGAAGCCACTGTGATGTCGAGGTTGCTTTTAATGCAGCACTGTGTGGCACTAGCTAGGTGATATACATGGCTAAGATGCTGTCACACCGAAGTTTTACTGTGAGTAAAATATCCCATGCATATCCCAGCTTGCTGCACGCAGCTATGGCAAAGGGATCCCCACTGTTGTTGGCTCGGCCACCTCTCCCTGCCTGAGAGGCCCCCACACAGGACACGCCAGAGCCGAGGGTCCTCCAGCCCTCTCACCCCATCGCAGCCTTCATTCAGGTTTAATGAACTGCTCTTCTATTTGTCTAATGTCACTATTTTCCCCAACTCGGCTATCCAGTACCTGGACTGTCTAGGAAACCCATTACCTCTATTAGTCTGCCAATAGCAAATCAGTAGAATTGCTTGTTCCTTAATTGATAGAATACACTCCCCTCCTCCTGATAGATTACCATGGGCTAACAGCTCCAAGACCCATTCCCCAGTGTCCGACTACCATCCAATCCAGAGCAATTGGTTTATACTTTCAGTAATAAATCCTAACCTATCAATATATAATAGCTCTTCATAATCAACATCCATAGATTCTGTCTGGGTTCAGAAGCAACCACCAGCCATTTTTTACGTGCCTATAATTAGCAGCGGCCAGATGATGTTTGCGCATCTTAGCACAATGCTCCTTCCTCGTCCAATAACGATAACACATTTTACATAAATTCAAGCTGATTTAATTCCCTTGTCGGTGTATGGAGATAGAAATACATTTATGCATGCGTAATGTTCTGTAAATTAAAATAGTTCAGCTGACCTGAGTGCTGCGGTGAATCCAGCTCTATCTCTCTGAGAGGCTGACTGTGGGCTGGGGCAGGGGAGCTGCCTCACAGGGCTTGGCAAAGCCGGCCAGCTGGAAAAGGTAACGCACATCATTTATTAAATGTGTGTTGATCTAAGTGCTTTTTGCAAGCTTGCGAAGATCTCCTCTCCATCTAAGAGCAACCAGTCTTAGACCAAAGTGCACAGTCCACTGACATTTAACCCCGAAAGGGTACTGACATAGGAGATAACCTTTGGGGGAAGAAAACCAACTTAGGGGAAGTGGGCAATAGTGGAGGCGTGGGGAGGTGGGGTGGGCACAACGGAGCTCAATGCACATCCCTCGAACGCCCCTTGGAACCATGTTCACCAGCCAGGAGGACAAGCCGGGCCTCTTGCTTCTTATAAATTAAATGTCAAGAATGAAAGCCGGTGAGAGGAAGGGAAGAAAAAGTGCCCTAAACAAGGTAATAAAACCATAAACTTAATGAGGGCCGGTTTACCCCTTTGCAGTCTCTCTCCTTTATAACATGTCCTTCTGAGCCAGCCTGTCAGGATAATGTAATTGAGAACTTTCTATAAAACATATGCTTAATGGAGCCAGGGGCCAAGAAAAACACTGTGTAATTGTAATAAGCAGGCTAGTAAGTAAAATGATATCTTTTAAAGGTTAAAATAGAGTTGCTTTCAGAACTGGGCCACTCTGCTTCTTCAAATATTGCTTTGCTAATGATTTCTTCACTTCACTTACAAAATGCATCTCTGAGGAGATTTGTTACAAATGTGATCCCTGCCTGGGAAGTAAACTGCTCACCATACAGAAGGCTTGGGCATTTATTCTCCAGTTTTATATAACTTAGAGAATGATGTTAAAATTGGCAAATACATCTGAGGCACACCAGGCCACAGGATTTTTTTTTAATCCACTCATTGTCCAATGCAGTTCAACTTGAAAGAGATACAACAGAGAAAAGATTGATCCTTTGTGGCCTATTCTCTTTCCAGAAGGTAAAAGCAATTCCCGTCAACAGAGCCCAGTGCTCCGTGGGGTCATCTCCATTCTGCTCTGGGGAATTCGTTGCTCATCAGGGCATGAATATTTTTAAAAATAAGAAAGAAAGGGGAAAAACGAAAACTGATTTTGGGAGCTGGAAGACCCCACCTGTTAAAGGCCCATGCCTAGTCTACAACTAGTTCTTGCTAATCAGGACCTTGAAGATCCTCTGTTGGGGAACTAATAGATGAGCTTCCTCAACAGTAACCTTTTAGATTCGTGTTTCTTTGGCTTTCGAAGCAGACATTTTTGAAAATTATGCAAATCCACCCATTCCACCCAATTCTACTGGTTGTTGTTTGTTACATGAGGGGAGGAGGGGAGCAGGAGGGAACTGCACAACAGGTTCATATCTAATCTCTGGAGCTCAGTTTAAGCACCTGTTAGAAAGAGGGCTTGTATAAACCGTAGAGCAGGAGAGGTTGAGCTAGCAAATCTCTCTCTCACTTCCAGTTTTAATGAACCATGACTGAGATTAATATCAAGATTATATATGCCAGAGAGATTGCTGAATGGGCCCTCAATATCTGCTCTCCCTCTTCTACTTCTAGAAGCTAAAGCTTCTAAGTGAGCTTTAGCTCACCTAGCTGCCTAAAATAAAGACTACATTTCCCAGTCTTCCCTGCAGTTAAGTGGGGCCATGTGACTCAGTTCTGGCCAGTGAGATATAAGCAGAGAGTGTCCTATATCAGCTTCCAGAAAGCTTCCTTAGGGACAGTTCACATATGTTCTTTCCCACTTCATCTATTATGCTGCCTGCAAGATGGGTTCAGTGTCTGGAACTCCTGCTGCTATTTTAGACCAAAGGATGAAGGCTAACCTAGGGATACTGAACAAGAAATCTAAAAGGAGACTGCGCTTTAAGTTTTTCACCTTCTCAGACCTGGATTGCCTACCTTCTCACTCTTATGCATAAGAGAAATCAACTACTCATTTAAGTCACTGTTTTAGGGGGCTCCATTACTTGTATATGACCTATGCATTGTAGTCAATATGTAATTATATAAATATTCATTCCATAAATATTAACTACACATATGTATTGTAACCATTCATCAGCCTGATCTTTTGAAAACATACAACTGTTACGTGACTCCCTACAGCCTCCAATACTTCGTATTACATATACAATGAAATCCAAACTCCTTCTATGCCCTACAGGGCCTAGGAAATCATATTTGACCACATCTTGCACCTTTGCTCACCATGGCTCAGTGTTCCCCCAACCACCCATGTCTTCTTCTTTCCACTTCTGGAAGCTGTCAAGCTCATTCTGGCCTTGGGGATTTTTACTATTTGCTCTTTCTGAAATATGTTTGTCCAGTTCATCACATGCCTGGTTTATTCTAATATTCAAGTTTCTGTCCAAATATCATCACCCCCACTGAGGTATTTCTGACCAGCCTGTCTAAAGTGACTTCACACAACACACAAACACTCACATGCACATAACCCCTATGCAGAGAGTAACTGCTTGTCCCATCATCGTATTTTATCCTCTTCGAAACATGGAGATGCTCTTATTACTTTATTGAGCATCTTGTCCAGGTAGAGTATAAAACCCACAAAAACAAGGCCCACATTGTTCTTCACTGTATCTAAGAGCCTAGAACAGTGTCTGGCACTTAGTAGTCATTCAGTAAATATTGACTAAATGAACAGGCAATCCAAAGTGCTGTGCTTGGGATGAAGAGAAATAGGTGGTAATAAGGAAGTAAGAGATAGTGTCTCTCTGTTCCAAACAAGAGTGCAGATGTGGGTAAATAGGCCCACAAACACTTGGATACACATTGCTTTGGAATTCAAAACTTTTCAGATTTTAGAAATGTGATTTAGGGGGCGCCTAGGTGGCTCAGTGGGTTAAGCCGCTGCCTTCGGCTCAGGTCATGATCTCAGGATCCTGGGATCGAGCCCTGCATCGGGCTCTCTGCTCAGCAGGGAGCCTGTTTCCTCCTCTCTCTGCCTGCCTCTCTGCCTGCTTGTGATCTCTCTCTGTCAGATAAATAAATAAAATCTTTAAAAAAAAAAGAAAGAAATGTGATTTAGTGCATTATCATATGTCACGAAACATCCAGGGTAGAGTTTGGCACGGCACCTCATAATCAAGTATGTTAATATTTTTACAGAAAATATAGATTATTCACCCTAAGTGGGACAAACATTGAAAACAGCCTTTGCCAGCTCAGGGAAGGTTTGACTATTAAAGGCAGGTCAGACCTTGCTGCCAAAGATTATGGAGAAAAATATTTGAATTTGGAGGGGGGGCCTTTTGAACTTCAGGATTGCAGGGAAAGGACTCTGCATCTATACTAAAAACTATCATTAGAGAGACTTCTGGAAGCCGCTAATACGTCACCACTAATACCTGGACATAAATATTATTATAGGTGCATAGCTAATTCTCATTCTCTTATTCAATCCAGTTTAAAACCTTCTCTTCAAAAAATATGTTTTACTATGCCCCAAGATTATACAAATATTTAGGAGAGTTTGTGAAACTGGTGATTTGGTTATCATGGAACAACCCAAAAGGCTTGGGAATCAGGGTAAACAAGTGGCTAAGACAGTAATAGCTGACATTTGTTGAGCGTTCATACGCCAGCACTATTTCAAGCACCATACATATATACATTCATTCAATCTTCACAATAACACTATTCGTAGGCACTATTATTTTCTCACTTTACAAATGAGGACACTGAAGCCAGAGAATTTAAATAGCTTATCCAAGTCAAAGAGCTAATAAGAGGCCGGGCCAGAACACAAACCCCGGAAATCCAATGCACTTGATGACCTCCCGAGTTTTATTGCTGAGCGGTCTTGTTCAGGAATTATGAATAGACCACTAAAGGTGAATGTATAATTCCAGTTACTTCTCCTCCACTCCCCACCATAACTACCCCTTTTCCCACTTTGAATCCTAGGCAAACATGAAAAGCACAAATTTGGGCATTATCAAATCGAAGGTGGTTACATGGGAAAATGAAGGGATGAGTAATCAGACAGGCGAGAGGCAAAGAAAGGGTAAAAAATGATCTTAATCTGAAGGGAAAACAGAAGGGGTCCACAGACAGGTCAAGTAAGGCCAAGAGAAATGACACCAAAAGTAGGAAGGGCATCCATCTAAAGAGAACAAAGGGTAAGGCTTCCAGAAGGCTTTCTCTGGCAGCCTGAAACCTAAAGGCCAAAAGAGATCAGCATACTCTGAGGAACGTGCCCCACACTGGGAGGCCAGCAGCCCCTTTGGCAACCTAACCTGAGCTGCATGCTGTTCTTGCTGGCTTATCATGGCCAACAGCTTAGTAGATGTCCTGTCTTCCCTCTCGCAATTGTATTATTCTTCCCCTATACAAGGAGGGCAATTGCTTAGCCTCACAATATGTGTGTAACACTGAACCAATGTTTATTAAATATTTATTGTGCTGTGTTAGCACAGAAAATACAACAAAGAATAAGACAGCCCTCACCCTACAAGCTTTCATGATCTCCCACGAAGGACAAGCCTATATGTACCTAACACAACAAAGTGCTATCTTCCATTCATTCAAAAAATACAGGCATGCCTCCTTTCACTGCCTTTCACTTTATTACACCTCTCAGATTTTGCATTTTTTTAAAATCAAAGTTCGTTGGCAACTTTGGGCTGAGCAAGTCTATCGGCGTCATTTTTTCCAAAAGCATTTCCTCACTTTGTGTCTGTCACATTTTAATAATTCTCACAATATTTCAAACTTTTCCATTATTATTATGCTTGAATTACTGCAATCTCATGATGAAATGTTAACAGATGAAGAGTTGCTTCTTACAGATGAGCAAAGAAAGTGGTTCCTTGAGATGGAATCCACTCCCGATGAAGATGCCGTTGAAGACTGTTGAAATGACAACAAAGGGTTTAGAATATTCCATAAACTTAGCAGCAGCAGGATTTGGGAAAATTGACTCTGATTTTGAAAGTTCAGGTAAGGGGGTGCCTGGGTGGCTCAGTGGATTGAATGTCTGACTTCAGCTCAGGTCATGATATCCAGGTCCTGGGATAGAAGCCCGTGCTCCTTGCTCAGTGGGGAACCTGCTTCTCTCCCTCTCCCTCTGATCTTCCTCCCTGCTATAAATAAATAAATAAGAAAGTTCTGGTAGGGATAAAATGCTATCAAACAGCATCACATGCTACAGAGAAATCTTTCATGAAAGGAAGAGCCCCATCAATGTAGCAAACTTCACTGTTGTCTTATTTTAAGACGCAATCGCCCCAGCCACCCCGGTGGTCAGCAACCACCACCCTGATTAGTCAGCAGCTATCAACATCCAGGCACGACTCTTGGCCAGCAAAAAGATTACAATTCACTGAAAGCCCAGATGACAATTAGCACTTTTTAGAAATAAAGCATTTTTTTTTTAATTAAGGCAGATACACTGTTTTTAGACACACTTAATGTAATATAAACATAAAATTTATATGCACTGGAATACAAAAAATTCACTTGACTGGCTTCATTAAGCTATTCACTTTGTTGCCACGGCCTGGAACCAAACCCACAACATCTCCAAGGTATGACTGCATTTACGGATCATCTACTATCTGTCAGGCGTTAGGCGTAGAGCAGAACAAAGAGATGCAAAGTCCTATGAGCCCAAAGAGCCAAGCAGAAATGCATTCACCTGCCCAAAGGACCTAGCCATGTTAATATAAGGTGTTGGGTTTGAGAAGCAGGGAGCTGTGGCAATCTGGAGAGGCATATAGTCTTTTTTTTTAAATTATTTTATTTATTTGACAGAGATCACAAGTAGAGAGAGGCAGGCAGAGAGAGAGGGGGAAGCAGGCTCCTGGCTGAGCAGGGAGCCCAATGTGGGGCTCAATCCCAGGACCCTGGGATCATGACCTGAGCTGAAGGCAGAGCCTTTAACCCACTGAGCAACCCAGGCGCCCTGACATATAGTCTTACTAAGAGGTCGGATGCTACTCAGCTCCATCTAATTGCTCCACCCAGCAATGCAGATCCAGCGTTACCAGCTCCTCTGGCTTAGAGAAGAATCCAAAACTCAGAACTCTTCCGTGAAATCTTCCCATCTTTATATGTTGCAGGTAATTCGTAACATTTTCAACATTTTCAACAGTCTCACACAATAGGTCTGTAGGCCACCAAGTTATCATCTTCTGAAAACATTCATAACACAGAACCTTGGTAGGTGGGCTGACACTGCCACCCATTGCAAATCGCCCCCCACCATCACCCCGGCCCACTGGCAAGTGCACTCTCCCACCACTCTCCCCACTACGCCCCCCACACCCTTAGCCCTTCTGGTCCAGCTTCCCCTGCTCCCAACCTCCCATTGCTCCATCCTCTTTCTCTCCTCCTCCTCTGTGGCTAGCCAGCCAGATCCCTTCCAGAGAACGTGGGGCAAGGGCCCCTATGAATCCTTCCTGCATTTCATCATGCCAGCCTTATCCGTTACCGTTTTCCCACTGAGACGAGGGAAGTAAAGAACTAATTTTTCAGAACTCAACCCAGCTGGTTAGGGGAAGATGAAACCACAAATTAGTCCTTCATAAGAGGGGCTTGTGTCTCTCTGTATGTGTTCATCTCTCCCCACCAGCAACTTTATTGCCCTGTGGAGCCTGGTATATTCTTCTCCCCAAAATTTATGGATTATTTCTAGTTTTTAACTGTTTTCTTCCATAGGTCTGATCTCTTACTCCTTTGAAGTTAGGAGACTCTGAACCAGACTTCTTTCTAGGACTGGAATACATTACAAGCTACAAGGTCAGTGATCATTGTAAGCAGTAACAAAACATATATATTATAAATTATATATATGCATGCATGTTCCTGTGTGTATGTGCACATATGTATTTGTGCATATATACATAGAGAATCTAATAAGCATTACTTCTAAAAAGATCTGTTGAAAAAAGTAACTTCCATAGGTTTGTTATCAAAATCTCAAAAGATGTTTTCATTTTTTAGAAAACCTGAAGCCTTTGTTGCAAAGATATAAAGCATCATAAAAACGATTGCAGGTGACTAACCAGTCTTTTGTTATATTTCTAAACATAAGACAAACAATAATGTGGGTTTTTTTCTTTTAAGAAAAAAAGAGAACTCAATATTAGTCACAGTAAGCCTCAACATATGGGAATAGGTGCAGGGCGGAGAAGGGGGAGGGGAAGCCCACACTTCATAGTTTTTCAAACCTTTAAAACTGAAAAAATATGTATCCCTGCTTTCTGTATATGCACATAATGTAAAATTTCATCAACCACAATATTTTAAAAGACAGAAATCATGAGATATATCACATCTAAATGGAAATATCATCTAAGGAAGGCACCATTTATCAACATCACTTTGAAATGCAGTGGAGGATGTGATGGCATTATGTAGATCTCAAATATCTATGGGTGAATGAAATTGGGTAACCTTAGCAACCTCAGGTACATCCATGGAGCTATAAATCAAATGTCAGCACTCTGAGCTATGCACAAAATAAAGAAATAATTCTTTGAAATATTCATAATGCTATGCAGTGTATTATTTTGTAAGTCTGTCCCTATTATGCATTTTTGAATCTAACTAAAAAAAAAAAAAAAGATGTTACATTTGCATAACGCAGCACCCCGCCCACCCTCCCACTCACCCGCCAACCGACATCCACTGGAGCTTCTAGAAACAGGCAGACCTGCACTGTACACTAATGGCCACAGCAGAACTCTGGTTCTTGTATGTGAGAAGGAAAGGCAATTTTATACACGGGCAGCTAGTCTGACAGCAACCCAAATGGTTTCATATTGATTATTCCATTAAAAAAATAACAATAAATAAGATATGAGAATTTTGGTAAAAGTGTCATGATATAGGTACATTTTTTGTATGTGCAAAAGTAATATATTCAATATTTCACCCTCTGAAACTGGAAGAGAATTGCTTTAAAAGAAACAAACTCTTGCTGGCAAGATAATTTACTAGTCTTCTAATCGGGGGTAGCTTGTCAATATGGAATTGTAACAGGCAGCACAAAATAAAGCCCTTGATTTCATTTACACTTAAGATTTTTCTTTGATAATTCAGTTTATTTGGAAGGGTATATTTTTTTATATGAATACATTTGCTAGCACCTCATTTTAGAAATTCTGCCCCTGCCTGTTCCTGGAACTGACACTGCAGTGTCTGAATATTGTAATACCTGTGATGGATTCCAAGGGCCATCAAGAGATAATAGCTGTGATATCAGGCTCGGTGTGATTCTAAATCACACACATGGAAATATGCTGATACTACATAAAGACTGAAATCCTCAGGTCGACTAATTGTTTTCTGTAAAAATTTTATAAACACATTCAGCTTAAGATATCCAACACAGCTAACCAGTTGAGTCATCTTGCGATATTTAAGTGGCCGCTATCAGAAACAACAAGCTTTTCATATACAATTAGGTAAGTGTCGTTTTACAAATGAGTTCTCTTCACTTTAAATACGTGGAAGGTGGCACCAAATGGACAAAGGTTTCAACCAGGAATAAAACAAGCCATTCGAAGGGAAATCATCCCGTTTATCCTCAATCTATTTTTTTTTTCCCAAGTTAGCACCCTCTTCAAGCTGTATTAATTGTTCTGGACCTATAGCACATGCTTCAATGAAAATAAATTACTTTATTTCTATTGCACCACTAATGGCTGTGTGACTTAATTTCATTAGCTCGAACCTGTTGAGAGTATTCAGATTTCCATAGCAGGACGCACTTAAAATGAAAAGATTCTTTCGATTCTCAATTAACAGAATCGTTCTCTTTCAACTGAAATGAATGTTATTGAAACCAATTAGCATAGACTGGAAAATCTCTCACTAATGAGGGGAGTGTGGGTGAGTAAACAGCAATGAAAAGATGAAATTAGAGGAGAGCCTCTTCTCGTTGGCCTGAATAATTACATGCTTAGTTGCCTAATTGTCTGGTGAAAAGCGCCGTGGTGATAGTAACAGATTGCCATGTTCATTAGGCGGCAAAAGGCCACCTGCTGCTAAGCTTCATTTTCCTGCAGTCGATATACACGTGTTTATCCCTGGGGATTGATATTTGGACACAACACTAGCTGGGAAAAGCAAATGAGCTTGCCAATATGCTGCAATATTGTGTCCTTTATGCCAAGATACAGAAGCTTAATATGTCAAATAGAATGAATAAAACCAACAGTGATAACGAAGTTTATAAGGAAACTGACCTTAGAACAGGCCTAGTGTAGGACTCTAAACTGTGTCAAGTTCAACCTTTCAATACAGATGTTCCTTTCTGGCCTGAACAGCTCCAAATTATATAGTACAAAAGATAAATTACAACGGTTAGGGCCTCGGCAATATTTTAGACAATGGTGTAATGAGAGCATGCGATGCAACTGTTAGAATTAAAAACAAATGTACAGTCCTAAAGGCGAGAGAAGTGTTTCGAGAGAAACGGCGCTGTTCCCATCGCCTCCCTGTAGACAGGAGATCAAAGAGAGGCCCTTTGTTCGTCATCTACCCTCCTTTAAATCCCCTTCATTTCTCAGATTGTCTGTCTATGTTGTTTTCACGTGTCCTCCAGCCAGCCCGTATTTTATATTGCACACCCCCTACTTTCCCTCCAGCGTCCTACCAGCTCTGATTGTCCACGATTCCAGGAATCGGGGAATGCAGAGGCTGTTTTTAAATGTCAACCTTCTTTTGTAGACATTATTATTTTCACCCGTGGTAATGTCAGAAGCACTTCCAATACCCTAAATAATACACTTGATAAAATGGGCATATTCTTAAAAATGAGTTCAGGGAAATTGGTGAGGAGCCTCTCCATGCTCACATAACAGCACTCTCTGTCAGATGAAGTAGAATAATTGAGCAATAAGGCACCTAGATGTCCTGGAGTTCAGAAATGCAAATTTTCAGCCCTCAGACTGGATGGGGCCTACAAATATGTTTACCTTTGACTGTTTTTAAAATCTGTTTACATTACTTGCCAACAATAAAAAATCAGAAGATTCAACATAAACATCTGTATATCTGGTTTCTCGTAAAAACTCAGGGACCTGGAAAGCCTGGCCCCCATTCCAATGTGGCAACAATCAATTGGACAATGCTGGTCATTAGATTTCAGTTTGCCACAGTCCCCACCACTCCTTATAATGCCTCCCCCAAATACTAAGGCAGAGCACCAGGAGCTGTCTATTACTGTTCTTGCATTATTGTTCTTCTTTAAAAAATTACCATCCTTCCCCATACCTATATCTTTCTCAGATGTGGGACAAATAGGTCAAGTATTAACCTTCTGAGAAGTATTCTTCATAGATCTGGCCTTCTTCACTCATTGCTGTTACCCATTTTGTTAGAATATGACTTTAGAATTCAGTTTGTGATCCTAAAAAAAAAGAAATTGAGGCTCTGAAGGGGAAGGTGAGTTCTCAAGTTTCTCTCAACAGAGCTAGGATGAAAATTTGGGTCCTCCAACAATGATCTTCACTCTATACAGGGCTATCCCTGTCCTACAAGAATTACAGCATCTGGTGGCACCTGCCTGACTCAGTTGGTAGAACATGCTACTCTTGATCTCATGTTGGGTGTAGAGATTACTTAAAAATAAAATCTTCCAAAAAATTCAACATTCTGAGAATTAAAAGGCATGAATCCTAGCCTCCAGGAACACATTAAGATGCACATGTAGAAAAATAACAACAAACACAAGATACACTGTCAGTGGATAGAGTGCTGTAAAGACACCGACACTACAGGCACTGCAAGACGTGGGAAAGCTGGCAAGTTGGGAGGAGGGAAGCAGCGAGCTCCGTGTGAGATGGAGGCCCTCCCTCCCCACCTTGTGATATGAGAGTGGAAGGAAAATTGAAACTTTGATGTGCACTGGCTGTCAGTCATGTCCACAGAAGCAACAGCCTCTCAGCGGTCACTTGCCGGGCCCAACCATACCATCCAAGTCAAGAAAAGATGGCCTCTGGGAACCAGGCCTAAGAAAACATTCTTGTGGTAAAACCGCCATTGTCCAAGTCCGACATGAAGCCCAGCTCCCAGACGAAGGACACGGAAACCCAAGCAGAGACAAAAGCCCATGCTCCATAGTCCCCAGGATCCCAAATTTAAAAATCCCTTTGGACCCTTCAATCAACACTTGCTTTGCAATTCCAAATGTTGATGCATGTGAACCTGTGTTGGTGAAAGCAGACCAAGGTCCTAGCCTAGAAACTAAAGCCTTGTTTGGGTCAGCAACAGGGATGCCCGGGCTTCAGGGAGCTGTCACTCCATGTGGCCCCAAATTATGCTAAGGGGTACTGAAAATCTCAGCAATAACTTTTCCCTTGCAAAAAGTATTTAAACAAACATTATTTGCTTTTTGGTCCCAGATTTCTTATTTACACTTAGGATTTGTGAGAGTTTTTTAAACAAAGGTAAATCATACTATATAAAATGTTAAAGGAGCTATGTTCTATAATTTTACTATTTATTCCTCAAGTAACACATGTGTATTTTTGAAAATTAGTGAATGCAGATAAACAAAAGAAAACTATTTTTAATCACTTATCATTATCATCCAGAAATAAACACTATTAAGATTTTGATATATAATGTTTCAGACTTTCAATGTGTGTACATATGTGTTTATTTATTTGTTTCCATTCCATTTTTTAACTTTCTGAATGAAAGAGTAGTACAACTATAATTTAGTGTAGAAATTGTGGAAAATAGAGAAAGAACTTTTAAATCACCTTGAATCCTACTATCCTACTATAAACACTTTTAGTATTTTGGGATACTACATGTAACTTGCTAAATCTTACAATTATATATTTTTTTAAGATTTTATTTATTCATTTGTCAGAGAGAGAGAGAGAGAGAGCACAAGCAGAGGGAACAGCAGGCAGAAGGAGAAGCAGGCTTCTGGCTGAGCAAGGAGTGCAATGTGGGACTCGATCCCAGGACCCTGGGATCATGACCTGAGCTGAAGGCAGATGTTTAATCAACTGAGCCACCCAGGTGTCCCACAATTATATATATTTTTTAATTTTATTTTAATATTGGAAAACACAAAAATATAAAAATTTATCCCTAATCTAATTCCACTCCCATCAGTAACATCTATCAAAATTTAGATGATTACCCTTCCCAACCTCTTCCCCAGTTTATACCAATATTTTTTATGAACAACAAATGGGGCATACTTTATATCCCAGATTGTCATTGCTTTGGTTGGGGGACAGGGAGAGCGGTAATAGACAGTGACTCTCAGGATTGCATGGAGCACTGGGTGT
This sequence comes from Lutra lutra, assembly GCF_902655055.1. NCBI lineage: Eukaryota > Metazoa > Chordata > Mammalia > Carnivora > Mustelidae > Lutra > Lutra lutra. The sequence goes on from NC_062278.1 coordinate 84,199,493, forward strand.
CATACGCGAACAATGAATCATGGACACTGCATCAAAAAACTCATGATGTCTGTATGGTGACTAACATAACATAATAAAAATAATAATAAAAAAAAAACTAAAAAAAAATAGTGACTCACTATTCAATAACGGTATAGCCACGTTAGCATTCTTAAATGTCCACAGAGTAGTCCATGACAATGCCTTTCTCCCCACACCCTGGCTAAAGTGGATATTGGGAATCCCACAGACGAACATGGTTTGTTTCGCTTTAATTTGTATTTCTTCGGCTACAACTAACATCAAACAACTTTAATTTGTTTACAGCCCACTTATATTGCTTTATCAAATTGCCTGCTTATGTCCCAAACACATTTTTCTGTGAGAGATAATCATTTTGTTATTCATTTGAAAGAGCTCCTTATCTTTACCTTCTGTCATAGGCAGCAACACTTTTTCCAATTTATCCTTTGTATTTTGTATCATTTGTATTTTACCTTGGTTTATACTCTATTTTGCTATTCTGGAGTTTTAAATGTGCAGATATCCACCTTCCCATGTTTCTACCATTAGTCATGCTTTGAACGTCTTTCCCTACCCTGAGATTTCATTGTTTTCATCCACAGTATCTTATAAACATTTTTATCATCTTACTTTTTATTGTTGAATCTGTAATCCACATGGAATTTATTTTTATATAAAATACAGCTTTATTGTTTGTATTAAGGCATATAGCTTTACTTTTCCTAAATAGTAAGTCAGTTTTTCCAACACCATTTATTTAATAATATATCCTTCTTCTCCTGACTTGAGATTAGCACCAGCATATACCTAATCCCATTGTCTGTTTACTATTGGGCCAGTGCATTCAGTTTTAATTTACTAAGCCATTATAATTTATAATGATTCTCAATTAGACACACTGCTCCCAATCACAGTGATTCTGTTCTTAAAATTTTCACTATTTGGGGATGTTTGCTCTTCTGGATGAACTTTAGAACAACTTTTCAAATTTGCCTAAAAATGGGAGGAGGAGTTTTAGTTCTTAACATAAATTACATTAAATGTATGGGTTAATTTGGGAATACAAATTCATTTTTTAAATAAAAACATTACAACAATTTCAAAACAAACTTTTCTAAAAGATGCCTTCTCTACCTCTGCTGGCTTAAAATTATGTAAACAGAATTTATGTGCTCAGTGACCCCACTTCATTGATTTGACAGGGCTAATTCCTATGTAAGCATGAGCTATGCCTCTAACGTATTGAGTATATGCTTCCATGACAGCATATTTTCTCCATTCCTTTAATTAAATGGACAATGAATTGAAATGCAAAAGAATATCTCAGCAATAGGAGATTCACCCTCAACTCTTGATGTAACTTTTGTTAAAAGAAAAAAAAAAAAGAAAAATAGCGATGGCAAAAAAGTAAGCTAATATTTTCCATCCTAAAACTCCCCTGAAAATGTGCCTGGATGAGACGGGAGGAGGGAAAGGCGACCTGCAGGAGGAGACTCAGCCCCGCCATTCCTGCAGCATCCCTTTGACACTTTGGGAGGCACTTTGGGGCCACAGAAAGCACCCCGTCTTAAGGACTCACTGAGCAGGGCTTGCAACCACTTGGACCTACTGATGGTGAATCATTTATTGGGGAAGGTCATTCCTGTTGTCTGAGCCGACAACTTACAGCCTGATACACACAGAGGTGAGGGAGAAAGAGGACATGCGGCCATCACATCAGTCTAATGGTCCCTGGCAATCAGTGGTGTGGTAGGGTCACTGTTGGGTCACCCTTATATTTGACTCCCTGGGCAAGTCCCTCCTTGACTTAAAGGTTAGCCTCGTCCTTATTTAATTGATGGGAGGCCATAGAGGGCAGAGGGTGTCCATGGGGGCGTGGGAGTCAGCAAAGCCAGCAGGAGTCCTGGCTGCCTTTGCCTTCCCTTCTCCAAGCTTCCACTCACTCATCAGTGCAAGGAGGATAACAACCCTACCTCATAGGATTACTGTAAGATTCAGTGAAAAACGAAGTGTATGCAAAGCTCCTAGCACATAGTAAATACTCAATAAATGGTAGCTATCCTTGCAACGGTGGAAAGTAAGCCTCGTTTTTAATTATTGTCATGTAAAAAGTAAACCTCTGTTGCTCCTAAGTTCATTTCTTAAGGAATTCTAAAATCTCAGAATTGAAAGGAACTTCATTATTTGGTCTTCTTTTATACAACATCCTCAAAACTTTAAGGTGGAGATATGTTTTGTAGAAAACAAGCAAGCGGCCCTGACACAGGGAGCCTGAGAGAACCCTCACTCTGTGCTGTGTAAAAACCCATCCCAGACACTACACAAAAACCCCATGTCTGCTCCAAGAATTTTAACGAACTCCTCAGGCTCAATGCTAGTTAGCATTTTGTGAATCTATCTTTGTATTACTGCCTTCAGTATATAAACCACAACACATACAATCCAGTAGAGAAGGAAGCCTACTTTTGTTAGACTCATTTGCATGTGCCAAAGTGGAAAAGGAATGAGAGAGAGGAAAACACATCCTGCCTGTCCATGCAGCGGTTTAACTGGTTACGTAAATGGACGTGAGGGGTATCATCCAGGTCGGGCTACAGGCTGCATAATTTGTGGGCCACAGTGCAAAATGAAAATGCAGGACCCTTGTTCAAAAATAGACGACAACAGCAGAGAATGAAGCCAGCCCCAGACGCATGCCACCTGTGTGCACACTCACAGCCTGGGGATCTCTCCAGCCCCGTCAAAAGATGATTGCAACTGGAACACATCTCCCTATTTGTCAACTGCTAAAGCACTGATAATAAACAAGAAACATTGGCTTTGGCCAAATTGAAACTGGCTTTAGTTCAGAATTGAATCAAGCTAAGATTAACTCTAATTGATTAAGTCTCATCTAATTTCTACCTAGAAGCTAAGTCTGATGTCTCCAGTCTCAGAGTAAAATGATATACAGGTAAAGCAAATGCAATTTTACCTATTTGGGGAAACACTGTAATAATGACACACAACAAAATGTCACTAAACCTCTGAAGGAATTTTATGGCTTTAGCCAAACTGAATATCCAAAGTACCTTATAAGTCTTAAACCAAGGCCCAAGTGGCTTAAGGCCCAATTAGTAAATTGACTACATTAATTACCAAGTTCAGTTTTATTAGGATCGGTGAGTAGGTGATTAGGTAGTTTACTACTTTCCTAATAGTCTAATCTGATTTATGGGCAATGCGACTATTAATGTTTGCTTTGGGGAGACAATGTGCTAAATGCACTTTAGTGAAATTCCTCAGTCCACATTCAGGAAGACGTTGAAAAATTCAATGCAAGTGAGCCAAATTTATAACTTAATTCATGTTATTCTGAGTAATAAAACAAGTGACATGTACAAATGAGAAAGATATGCATTATATTAGGTCTCAACTTATTCAAGGGCAGGCATTTTTACTTGATTTTGTTTAAAGAACTTCCCCTTCAGATAGGACTATTCTGAAAGTGGGGAAATTCTAATTTAGATCAAGTCCAATATGGAAAACACAAAGAGACAGGGATTTATTGACAGCTCCCTTCTACATGGGAGTTATCTGTTGAATGGCCAACAGTAATAAAGCAAACAGGATAAAGTTCCTCTTAACAACAACAAAACAGGAAATACTTCAAATTTAAAAGTCCAGTTTTATAGTTCAGCAACAAACTAAGGCATATGAAAATCCAAGTGTTTAAGACCAGTATGTGAGGGGTGACTGGGTGGCTCAGTCGGTTAAGTATCTGCCTTTGGCTCAGGTCATTATCCCAGGGTCCTGGGATTGAGCTCCACGTCAGGCTCCTGCTCAGTGGAGAGCCTGCTTCTCCCTCTCCCTCTGCTGCTCCCCCTGGTTGTGCTGTCTGTCTCTCTGTCAAATAAATAAAATCTTTAAAATTAAAAAAAAAAAAAAGACCGGTATGTGAAAAGAAGTTACATTCTGATTGTTCAGAAAAAGAAAAATCACTGTCCATTTAAACAGATATCCAATCATTTGGACATAACAGTCCCCAAACCAATGTTAAGGCAACTGCCTACCTGTGCCTGTATCCTTACCCAAGTCCCCTCAGCCAAAGAGAGCAGGAGAGAGAAAATAATCACTAGGTAAGTAATTACCAACTGTCCTCACACTCTTCCTGCAGCTTGAATATTTCCCTTTAAGAACTCTACCTTTGAGTAGAGTTCTACTATTTAAGTAGGATGCATGTCCTTCTCTCTGCCCCATTGTGTGTGTATGTTTCTGTGTGTGTGTATACATATACATAGATATACATATATATCTATAGTGTACCTATATGTGTGTATATATGTATAGGTATATATATATATATATATATATATATATACCTATATGTGTACACAAACACACACACACACACACACATTTTTACCTGTTAAAACTTCAACTATATTTCCCATGAAAAAGAATACTACTATACAGGGGCACCTGGGTGGCTCAGTGGGTTAAAGCCTCTGCCTTTGGCTCAGGTAATGATCCCTAGGATGGAGCCCCGCTGGATCTCTGCGCAGCAGGGAGCCTGCTTCCTCTTCTCTCTCTCTGCCTGCCTCTCTACTTGTGATCTCTGTTTGTCAAATAAATAAAAATCTTTAAAAAATAATACTATTCTACATAACCACAGTATAGTTATTGAAATCAGGAAATTGAACATTAATACAATACTATATTATCTCCATGTCATATTCCAGGCTCACCAACTTTTCCAATAATGTCTTTTATAGCAGTTTCCCCTTTGGTTCAGGATCCAATCTGGGATCACACTTTGCATTTAGTGCTCACGTCTCTTTAATCTCATTTAATCTAAATCAGTTGCTCAGCTTTTCTTTGTCTTTCCTGATCTTGACATTTTCTTAGAAGAACAGGCCAGTTATCTGTACCATGCCCCTGACCTTGGATTTGTCTGTGTTTCCTCATGATTAGATTAAATTCAGATCATGCATTTTTTGGCAAAAATACCACAAAAGTGATAGTTGTCCTTCTCAAGGGATAGATCAGGAGGCTCCTACTGTTGGTTTGTCCCACCAGTGGTGCTGCTCACTTTGATCACTTGGTACAGGTGGCACTTGCCAGTTTCTCCACTATAATGTCACCATTTTCTTTATATAATTAATAAATAATTTAGGAAGATACTTTGAAACTATCCTTTGAAACTTTGAAACCTGTTCCTCATCAAATTTTTAGCCATCACTTTTAGCATCTATTAATGATTCCTTCCTGATGATTACAAAATGGTGATTTTTGTTAACTTCATCATCCTCATTCTGTCCACATTTATTTGTTTGATTTCTACTGTAAGGAAGAGCTCCCTCTTCTCCTCATTTTTCTGTTCATTATTACATGGATTGACAAATTCTTATTTTATTCATGTGTTATGACCCACTAAATATCTTTCTTATTTGGTGCTAAAATCCACAAATACTTTAAATATGGTCATTCAAGGAGGGACCAGTTCTCAAAAGTCAAGAAACTAAGACAATTTTCAATGGAAAAGAAATTACCAGGAGAGCAAAACTATTTGTTTTTTTTTTTTTAATATTCGCTTTTTATTCTTGCCTTCCAAAATGAGCCAGATGTCATTAGAGAAAACTTAGCAGAAATGTTAAGAAAGAGAATCTTTAATCAAAATTCATCATACAATTGAATTTTCATGAGAAAGGGGAAAGCCTTGAAATTATACTCAAGCACCCATTACTGCTCATGCCTTCATAAAAACTTCCACTGATTTTGCATTTCATATATCTGGACTCAGTTCCAAGGAGGCATAAGGTGCACACACCCTTTAATGAACCAGTCACTCTCCCACAGACCAGGTGCCATGTGTATTTACTGAATTGCTACTGGAGATCACACACTTACAATCACTGTTGTTTTCTTTAATGTAATTTCATTTAATTTAGAAAGACATTTTGCTCAAGGTCATCAGTCTGAGAAAACATTTAAGACACTGTCATTGTGAAACTTCCCCCTAATATGACTAAACCCTACTTATAAGAAAGAGCGTCTCATTTGGATCAGTGCTTCAGGCCTGTCTAAAGACATACCACATTCACAAAGATTGCTGGGTATCTGCTCAGAGTTCTATAAATATCTAGTTGGCACACAAATACAATTGGCTTGATTTAATCCTTTAATCCTCAGGAATTATGAATATCACAGAGTAAATAGTATGCATTAAATACAATGTCTGATAAGTCTACAATGTGTCAAGCTGAGTTAAATTCCAAAGTAAGTAGATGGGAATGGGATGGAATGGGGAAAATTTTCCAATGTCATCTCAGGCAAGACAACTGAGTTTAATAGTTCGTTTTTCAAATTATTTTTCTTTTTATGATCACAGTATAGCTTAGGCTTCTATTCTTTATTTCTTTTTTTTAAGATTTATTTATTTATTTACTTACTTATTTATTTATTTGACAGAGAGATTACAAGTAGGCAGAGAGGCAGGCGGGGCTGTGGAGGTGGGGGGAAGCAGGCTCCCTGCTGAGCAGAGAGCCCCATGTGGGGCTCTATCCCAGGACCATGGCATCATGACCTGAGCCGAAGGCAGAGGCTTAACCCACTGAGCCACCCAGGTGCCCCTATTCTTTATTTCTAAATTAGACTTCATTTTATGAATTTTCAACCCTTCCAAGTTATTGTATATTCAGCCCTTGAATTTAACATGGAAGTATCACTAACTTTTCAAAAGTAGCACGAAAAAAAAAAAAAAAAGTAGCACGAAAACATTCACCACTCTCAATTAGTTAGCATTTATTGAGCACTTGTATTTACTAGTATTTACTCTGAGAAGCATCCACATTCATTAGTTCAATTAATTCCTAAGAGCACACAGGAAGTGAATTCAGATGAGGATGTTGAGGCTGCAAGAGGGGTGGAAACTGTCCAGTTTCCTACAGCTTAGTGTATCTATTGGGCAAGTAACTGTGATTGAAGCTCTGGCCAGTCTTTTTCCAGATTCCTGACCAGTGTATTGTATGTCCCTGTGAGGAGTGTGGAAAGAATGGTTCTCCCTTTGATGTCGAAACCAGAAGACTTTGATTCCAGCCTGCTGTGTGATGTTTATGACGCAGGTTATACACCTGAGCCAAACTAAAGAAAACACACTCTTAGGGATGGGAATGCAAGCAAGACAACTTGACATGCTCAGGCTCCAAACTTCAGGTTTATCTAGGATTCAACTTTCTCCTTCTCTTTCTCTCTTCTTCACCATATCCAATTACTCACCAAATCTTACCAGCTCTGCCTACAAATTGTCCCTTAGTTACATTCTCTCCCTTCTCCTGGCTTTCTTTCAGTAACGTCGCTTACGATTCTCAACTCCCATCTGGGCTCCCCACCTCCATTGTCCTCCTACCATCCAGTCTGTATCCCTGCAAGAGGATATCATCTCAGCTTGGATTACAGCACTCATCTGGTCAGAAACCCTCAAAGACTCCCCATTGTTTATAACATAAACAGCTTGACATTCAAAGATGCCCACCATTTGGTCCTCACCTAGATCACCAGTTGACTAAGCCCCACTCCAGGCTCTCTGCCCTCACGCCATAAATACCGATAAACTTGTAGTTCCCTAAGCTGTCCCTTTACATTCAAGCTTCTTGCTTTTATTCAAGCTGTCTCTCTACCTGGAATATCCTTCTCCCTTCACTTCTGCCTCTTCCCCATTCCACAACCCTTACCACTGTCACTGCTCCCAACTTCTCCTTGTCAAAGACCTACCTGTTTAGAGAAACTGAGGCCAGGCTTAAAGGGGTCAACCCAGGTGAAAAATTATCTTTTATATAAGAGGTACTTCAAAACGCACTGTCCACAAAGGGACTACCTAAGTTGCATTTAGTCTCTCCTTCCTACATAAGCCTGTTGCATTCTGTTTATGAATCTGTTACTGTATTTATCAAATCCTCCCTTGCATTAAAGTTAATTGTGTCCATCTCCACCTCTCTCCCACATGACTGTGAATGTTAGAAGTGAAAGCCATCTCAGACTTGTCTGTTTCCTCACAGGCATTTTTTGGACTTGTCTCCAGTTATTGGTAGGAAAATTTATGGTATAAGATGATGATTTTTATTTCCAAATGTTATGATCTATAGACAGATATCTAAAATGCATATATTTGATTTATATACATAAATATAAGTATTTATACAAATCTGTATTTGTTTTATACACATATTTATAATATCTACTGACTCCACAAAAGAAAGATGTTCACAAATAAATAAAGGTTAATTCAAAAATTTTATAAACCACACTTTCATTATTTGAGATGTGGCATTAACCTATCTTTAACTAGTGAGACATTTACAGAACCCACATGGTGAAATGTGAAATGGAGTCAATATCTTTTAATATACAAAAAGCCCTTACTAAGCGATAAGGAAAGTGTTACCCACACAAAAGAATAAAACAGGCAAAGGACTTTAGCTGACATTTCTCAGAAGAGTAAGTATAAATGGCTCATAAACATATTAAAATTGTTCAGTTACTGGTATTCACAAATTGCAAATTAGAACAATTATGTACCATTTTTTAACCTATCAGCCTCATAAAATTTGTCTAAGGTAATGCCCATTCCTACTGCTGGTAGGCTTGTAAATTATTATGAACTTTCTGGAAAATATCTTGGTGGAACATAACAAGAGGTTTAAAAGTTCTTATTCTTTGACCCAGAAAATATATCACAAGGAAAAAATAAGAAATATGAATAAAGATATGTTCATGAACTCTCATCAAAGAGTTATTCATAATAATAAAAATTGGAAAAATCAAAACAATTAAATAATAGGGAAATAAATTATGTAACATCCATACAGTGGAGTATTTTTAATCATTAAAGATCACATTTTCAGAAGTTATTTTTAAATGTGGGAAATGATCAAAGTAACAGGATAAAAAAAACTACTCATTATGATGTTGCTTCCTTGAAAATTATTTGGTGGTAATACAGGTGTTATTTTTTCATTAAACACATCTATGTTTTCCCAAGTTTTCACAGTGACAAAATAGTTTTTATTCTTTAAAATCCAAAATGAAAATTTAAAAAAATGATACTTAATTGTCTTATTCCCAGTAGGAGCTGAGTCTCAAAGACCAAACAAGTCCGTTTTTTATTTCCTCAGAGAGTGAAAACGACTGACTTCAAGAAACCGCCAGAATGCTGCTGTAAGCTCCCATTTCAAAGAAGTGGTGTGGTGTTTGTAATGGATAAATTTGAAGAGACAGCCAGTATTATTCTCATCTGTGATATATCATTTCTGCCTCTGATATGATCTTTAAAAAAAAAAAAAGATCCACTTTCACTTCTCTTTATTTTAACTCCTTACAACTACATGGACAAAACTTGGTAATAAAAAAAGCCCTAAAATCATGTGACTCATTATTTCACAGCTACTAACCATAAATAATAGTCTCATACTTTTGAGATTATAAATTATTCATATGAAAGTAATGCCAAATTATTAAAAGCCATTGGGTGAATCTGTGACCTTGTTTGACAGCCACTGGTTTGAGTGACAGCCTGAGAGACAGTGTAGTCAAAGCCTGTATGGACTAGTCCAAGACAAGCGCTGTCCTCCTACCCACCAAGCTGCTTTAACTTGAAACCAGATCAGCCACATCTCTGAGAGAAAAAAGTCTTTTCCATTCTACAGCTCTGTTTTGGATGATATGTGTACCTTGGGAAATAGGAATACCCTTAATTTTTAATAGTTAACAAATCACTTTCACATTTATGACCCTAAACATTTGCTATTTTTCTAGAATCTTTGAGGTACCTGGATTTTCTCTATAACATAAAACATCTCTGGTCTAATTACAAGAATGAGGAGCATTTATGTATAATGTAGACCATATTCATTTTGTCCCACTTTTTGCAGGAAATAACATTTCCTGGCACAAATATCAGAGCAAAAATCAAAAACAAAAACAATCAGAAGGGACTGTCATGAGAGGCTCTGAATTCTGTAGGCACATCTTTCAGGCTTGCTTCCCTTTGGAGAACTACAGCTTCGCTCAGCTTGTAGCAAAAGATGCTAATTTGATCACACTGATTCCTTTCAATGCAAAGAGTGAATTGTTTTTAGACCACTGGTGATTAATGTGGGTATTGATTAGCTGATCAATAAGGCCACAGTGTCTAATTATTGATAATCCCTCTCCAAATGAAAGATCGAGTATAAGGAGTCCTAGTTACAGAGTTCAAAATATAAAGTGATTCAATGTGATGCCTGGTAATTGAAAGTCAAACTAATCCCATAAATTAAATCACAACAATCCATAACATTTACCTGATAAATCCTTTGGAAGCTGTATTTAACTTTCAGTAATCTCAACTTTTTCCCCCTTACAAAGCCTTCTGAAAAGCGCACAATTTGTTGAGAGAGATAAAAATCATTCTAAAGTGACTTATCTTTATGAAGTAAGGGATCCAATGACCCCAACCACTGATGGTTACACATTCAAAATAATGGCTTCATCCCTGCATCACATCATGGAATGAAGAATAAAGAAAACTTAGCATGAATGCTCAAGAGAACAAAGGCTGTCCCTGATACTAAGGCTCATAGGCCTGAAAGGAACTTCAGCGATCCCATAATCACCTTCTCTCTCTTCTATGGGCCGTGTAAGGGACCTGAGTTTGTCATACAGCCAGCAAGAGGTCAGGACAGCATTGAGAATCTAGGTCTGTTACATCTTCTCCCTTTTTTTAGTGTGACCAGGGTAGTAGGCATTAGTTTGTACCAGGGTCAAAATTTACTCATAAAGTCAGATACTATGATATGCAATAATAATAAAGCTTCTTTTAGTCTCTGAGATAGATCTCCACTTGCTCCAGAGCCCCTACATTTCCACTGGTGATGAGGGGTAAGTTGGGGAAATCTTGCTAGTGGACGACAACTAATCCTCTTCCAATTTGGGATTATCTCAGCCTCCTTTGGGAAAATGTTGGACTTGGAAAATTTCTTCCTCTTGCTTCTCCTCAAGATGGCATCTGAGACCATGAGGAGCATATCATAGTACCTGACTTTATGAGGACACCTCTGTTGTCATATTCTGTCCTCTCTGCACCATCAGCCTGATAGTCTGAACTGCTTTTTTCCCTCCCTCAAAGTATTTGCCTCTTTGCAAACTGGACAGGCAGAGAGGTGGAGAATCCAAGCAGAAAAAGCTACTAAGAGACTGAGATGCAAAATACAGCTATTCATCATCTTTGATGATCGGGAGACAAAGTTGAGGGCTTTGGCAAAACCAGGGGTCTTTCATTTTGGAGCCCTGAAGGACTAACTGTAGGACTCTGAATACATTGGAAATAAACAAGGCCTTACTAAGCGCGAAGTCCAGCCTTGAGACATCTCAATCTGAGACCTTAAATCAATGTGATTTGACCCTACTCTAACAGCCAAGAAAGCAACAAAGACTTTCAGCATTTTCATGAAGCCAGAAAGACGAAAGCTGAAGGTCATGATTACTAAGGCAATCAGGACTTGAAGGGATGGGAGTAAAGTGACCTTTAGATAAGTGGCTCCAAAATTTTACACATTCTTCTTGGAGCATTTTCCAGTATCTAAGCTATACAGGGCAAGAGGCCAAGATACCACATCGAAACAAGCAGCTGAGACGCTAAAGACCTAAGTCACACCTGACAAGGAAGAGAAGCCTTAGAAAACATTCCAGGATTTCAACTGAGACCCCTGAAGACCAAGCCCTAGGAAAGAGGTAAACTAGAAATCAGAGATGTCCTTACAAACACTGAAACCCACCTTCAAATCACCTTGATTTCTCACTACATCAAAGTACCCACAAGAAGAAAATTATATTTTCCTTGGAAAATACTATCACCTAAAGCCTCTACAATTTTTTATTTATAATATCTGACACACAATTAAAAATTACCGTGTGTGCCAGGATACAAGAAAATATCCAAAGTCTAAGATTTTTTTAAAGATAATATAAACAGACCACCAGTGATTCAGATATTAGAGTTATTATAGTCTTTGAAAGTCTATGTATTAACATGCTCAAGAAAATAAGTGACCAAATAAATAGTATTACCAGAGAGCTAGAATCCTTAAGAGAGAATTAAATGCAAATTCTAATATTGAAAAATACACTGGTATTATCAATAATAACCAAATTATGGAAACAGCCCAAACATCCATTGATGAATGAATGGATAAGGAAGTGGTACACACACACACACACACACACACACAGGAATATTATTCAGCCATTAAAAAGAATGAAATCTTGCCATTTGCAATGATGAGGATGGAGCTAGAGAGTATTATGTTAGGTGAAGTAAGCCAGTCAGAGAAAGACAAATACCATACAATTTCACCCATATGTGGAATTTAAAAAGCAAAACAAATTCCACCCATATGTGGAATTTAAAAAGCAAAACAGAGAGGGAGACAAACTATGAAACAGACTCTTAACTACAGAAAACAAATTGAGGGCTGCTGGAGGGGTGGTGGGTAAGGAATGGGCTAAATAGGTGATAGGGATTAAGGAGAGCACTTACGATGAGCACTGGGTGTTGTATGTAAGTGATGAATCATTAAATTCTACACCTGAAACTGGTATTACACTGTATGTTAACTAACTGGAATTTAAATAAAAACTTGAAAGAAGAAAAAATAAAAGAAAAACAAAAATACACTGATATTAAGAATGCAGTAGATGAGTTTGATAGATAAGGCAAAGATTAAACATGGATTAGATATAGCAGAAGATGTAAACAGGAAAATAGTTCAGTAGAAGATGTACAAACCAAAGCATGTGAGGAAAATGGAAGAAAAAGAAAAAAGAAAGAAAAACAGAAGGAAAATAAAGAAAAGACTGTATCAAGCCTAGAGCCCTGGTGCAAAACTATGCATAATTGATTAACCATCCAGAGAGATGAAGAGAGAGAATGTGATAGAGCAATATTTGAAAAGAAATAGCTGAGAATTTCCCAAAATCAAAGAAAATCATCAGCTCACAGATTCAAGGATTTATACAATGAAATAGGTAGAAATACAGACTGCAAGAAGAAGTGAATAGAGCCAGAAAAAGCATATTTATGGAAAAGCCCTGCATCTTGTTCCACCCTGGGCACTGAGTCAGCTTGAAGATTCTCTCCTTCTGCCCCTCCCCACACTCTAGCTTACGTGCTCACTCTCCCTCTCTAAATAAATAAATGGATCTTTAAAAAAAATAAAAATACATGATGAAAAAATAGTAACACAGAAAAGAGGAGATGAATGTATGAAGTGAAATTTTTCTAAGGAAATTATTTAAAGTACGAACTTAAAAACACTTGAGTCAAGGATGCAGTGTGATTTCCAGGGTAAGCACTAATTGACTAAGAAAAGGATAAAAGGGAAAGATAGAAGAAAATTATTAATACAAAAGAAAATGAGAGGGAGAAAAGAAAGAAACAAAGATGAGACAGAACAAATAAGATAGCAGATTAAAATCCAAATACAAAAGTAATTATATAAATCATAAAAAGGCTAAGCAATCCATTATAAAGAGAGTTTACCAGACCATAGGGGGTGGAGGGGGGAATCAATATATGCTGTCTAAAAAAGCAACATTTAAAAGACAGAGAGTAAAAGAATAGAAAACACATACCACACAAACATTAACAAAAAGAAAGTAGTCTTATTGATAGCAAATGAATTAGACTTCAGGGCAAGCAGTCTAATTTGACTGCTCAAATAATGGGAATATGCATATATTAGTAAATAGGGGCATTTTCTAATAATAAAGCATCAATTCACCAGGAAAATATAACATTTCTAAATTTGTATGGACCTAAAAATGTAGCTTCAAACCACATGAACCAAAAGCTAAAAGAACTAAAGGATAAATGGACAAATCCACAAACACAGTAGGAGATTTTAACACACTTGCATTGGTAACCAACATAATACATTGATAGAACAAATAAACGAAGAATCAGGAGACATCTAGAAATTTTGAACAAGATGATTATTCAACTTGACCTAATTACATGTATGCATACATATGTGCATGTATTATTGTATCCAATACACATTATTTTCAAGTATATGTACTACATTTACTGAAGTAGACTAGTCACTGAGGCAAATAAAGTCTCAACAAATGACCCACTGTGGAAATCATTTAAAGTTGTTTCTTTGATCAGTGAAATTAAGACAAAAATCAATAACAAAATGATAACTAGAAAATCTCAACTGCCCAGAAATCATGCATTTATTTAAGAAATAACTGAATTAATAGCTGAATAGATTCAGTTGAATACATTCAAGAAATCACAATGGAAATGGAAAACTATTTTGAACTGAATTATGATAAAAATTATAAAAAATATAACACCATAAATTGCATGATATAGCTAAAAGAAACAGAAAAAATGATTCTTAGAGAACAGGAAAGGATGAGAATTATTTTGATTCATCTCAAACATTGTTTTAAGCAAGGAAAGTAAAAAGAAAGAAATATAAAAGCAGACATTCATGAAAGAAAAATAGAGAAAATCAACTCGGGCAAAACAGACTTCTTTGAAAAGATTATCAAAATTAATAAATTACTAAAGAATGATCTTTAAAGAGAAAGTGCATGAATTAGCAATATTAGGAATTTAAAAAAAAAAAAAAGACATCACTACAGATCTTATAGGCCCTAAAAAGATAATGATAAGATTACAAACAACTTTAGGCAAACAATTTTTAAAATTTAGACCAAATAGATAATTTTCTTGAAAATACAACTTACTACATTTATACAATAAGAAAGGTCTATCTATTAAGATTAATGTATTAAATTTAAATATATTCTATGTGTAATTGAAGTCTTTCCCCCAAAAAAGACTACCAGGCCCAAATGGTTCTATCAGTGAATTATTTCAAGCATTTAAGAAAGAAATAACACAATCTTAGAGAAAGTCATCCACAAAGCAGAAAAGAAGAAATATTCCCCATCTCATTTTATAAGGCTCACATAACTTCATAAAGGACATTATAAGATAATAGACCTATATATTTATGAATATAGATTCAAAAAAATCTAAACATAATTTAGCAAATCAAATCCAACAATAAAAAAAGATAAAGCACTATAACCAAGTTCAGTTTGGATGCAAGATTAATTCAACATTCAGAAATCAACTCATTTATATTAGTTAATTTATACATACAATTCCCTATAATAACTAAAAAGATAGCATGATCATCTTAGTAGATATAGAAAAACTATTTGATGAAAATAAACACTCTTTGCTAATTAAAAAATAAAAACTCTAAACAAACTAGGAATAAAAAAGACTTTCTTTAATCTTACAGAGTATCTTTAAACAGTGAAGTATTGGAAACTTTCCCCAAAGGTTAAGAACAAAAAAGAATCCCATTATTATCACTTGTATTTAACAATTTTACTGAAGATCCTATTTGGTGTAATTAGAAAAGAAAAATTAAAACGCATATAAATCAGAAGGGAAAAAATAAAACTACTATTACTTACACATGATTGTGAAAGTAGAAAATCCAAATCAATCTACAGGTAAACCACTAGAATTAATATGTGAACTTAGCAAAGTTTCTGGATACAAAGTCATTATGCAAACACCAATTTTACTTTTATACTGTAGCAATATACATTTGAGGATGAAACAAAAAACTATGTCATTTAAAATAGCAACAAAAGGTACACCTGGGTGGCTCAGTTGGTAAGCATCTCCCTTTGGCTCAAGTCATGATCTCTCAGTCCTGGAATCAAGACCTGCATCAGGTTCCCTGCTCAGCAGAGAATCTGCTTCTCTCTCTGTCTTTCTTTCTATCTCTCAAATAAATAAATAAAATCTTTAAAAATAAAAAATAAAGATGTCAATTCTCCTCTAAACTCATTTACAGATTCAATGTAATCATCATCAAATTCCCAATGGATTTTTTGTGTAAAAATTAATAAACAGATTTTAAAACTCATATAGAACTGAAAAAAAAAGGCAAGAAAAGCCAAGATAATCTTCAAGAAGACTACGAAAGCTGGAAGACTCACTACCATGTATAAAGACTTATTATGATGCTCCATTAATGAGGAAAACAGTGTGGCATTGGTACAGTCTGCACAAATAGACAAATCAGAATAAAAGTCCAGAAACAGCTTCCAGGAAATGACAGGGGAACATCTTCATGACCTTGAAGGAGGCAAGGATTTCTTAGACAAAATACACAAGCAAAACCATAAAGAAAAACACTGATAAATATGATCACTTTAAAAATGAGAATTTGGGGGCACCTGTGTGGCTCCGTGGGTTAAAGCCTCTGCCTTCAGCTCAGGTCATGATCCCAGAGTCCTGGGATCGAGCCCCACATCAGGCTCTCTGCTCCTCCCCTCTCTCTGCCTGCCTCTCTGCCTACTTGTGATCTCTGTCTGTCAAATAAATAAACAAAATCTTTAAAAAAAATAAAATAAAAAATAAAAATAAAAATGAGAATTTTTTCCATACACTATTAAGAAAGTAAAAAGGCAAGGCGTAGTGGAAGATGATTATAAGATACCTATCTGACAAAGGATTTACATCTAAAATATAGAAAGAGCTACAAATCAACAAGAAAAAAAACCTGACAGAACAATTTTAATGATCAAAACAAACCAAAAAACTGGTTTGAATAAGCCTTTTACAAAGGAGGATGTATAAATGGCTAATAAATATATGAAAAGGTGGTCAGCATCATTAGTCACTAGGGAAATACAAATGAAACCACAGTGAGATACCACTATGCACACAATAAAATAGCTAAAATGAAAAAAAAAGTCACAAGAGTAAATATTGGCATCTGAAATTTTCTATTTACTGTGTTGAAAAATAAATTGTGGGGGGATGCCTGGGTGACTCAGTGGGTTAAAGCCTCTACCTTCAGCTCAGGTCATGATCCCGGAGTCCTGGTATCGAGCCCTGCATCAGACTCTCTGCTCAGTGGGGAGCCTGTTTCCCCTCTCTCTCTGCCTGCCTCTCTGCCTACTTGTGATCTCTGTCAAATAAATTTTTTAAAAAATTAAAAAAATAAATTATGGTATATTCATAAAGTCAAATACTATACATCAATGAAACTGAAAAACAAATACTACACACAATAACATGGATAAATCTCACAAAACTAATTTTAAGAGAAAGAAGCCAGACATAAATCATCACAAATGGATGAATCATTCATAAAATGAATCATTTTATGAATCAAATATAAGCAGAACAAAGTTATGATGACCAAAGTTAGATGAGTAGTTCCCTCTCGTGGGGGGAAATAAGTGGAAGGGCAGGGAAATTCAGGGGTGCTGGCAATGCTCTTTATACCAATCTGCATAGTGGCTACACAAATGCATTCCTGTAAAAATTCGCCGGCCAGAACACTTAGGATTTATTCATATTTTTTTTTGTCAATATGTGATATTCCATTCAAAAGTTTACTTTTTAAAAAAGCCTCTCTTTTGAGACAATTAACTTAATGCAGATCAGAAGTCCTATTTTGGAATTCAAAAGCTAAACATTGGATCTTTCTTTCTCTTTTCATTCTATGATAACAGTTCAAAGCTTCCCCCAAAGCACTGGATGCCTCTGGCTGGATAGCAGAAGAATCATGTAAAAAGAAGTACAAAAAGGAAAAGAACATTAATATATTTCAAAAATATTATCCCTGTTCCACTTTCCATAAAGCCCAGAATCAAACGAACAGAAACAGATGTAAATTAAAACTGTGATATAATTTTTCAAGATAATGGCAAAATATCTTTGAGAAGATATCCTTCATGGTAGAAAAGATGCTTAGATATAGACATTCCACATGGTATTTGTACATGCATTCTGGAGGAAAGCTTGGAGAAAATCTGTAAAAAGGTGCATACTATTTGACTTAGCCATGCCCCTCCCAGAAACATGGCAAATAAAAAGGAATCTGAGCAAGGACTTATCTACAAGTATTTTCTCTGTAATAATGTAAAGAAATGTGGATAAAATCCAACCATCCAAAGGATAGAGAAGTTACTGTATTCACATGTAAAATTGTAGAAATGAATGCACTGAAAGAGAATGATATTCATACTTTACTATAGGGGAAAAAAAACAAGCCACTAAACATAAGTAGACATTATAGGATTCCATTTTGTTAATATGCTTTGAAGACAAGTCCATTGGGCCAGGAGGAATTGTCTCTGGATGGTGATGTCATTCACTCATTGATTAATTAAATGTTTATACGCCAGGCCCAACGTTAGGGAACAGGTGTTCAAAGACAGACACGTTCTCTGTTGTTATGGAGATTAAAGCCAGAAAGAAGCCACAAACCCTCACCCACCCCACTCTGCTAGAGGCCCCTAAACCATCACAGACACAGAGTTGCGGAAAACATTCACAAGCAAGAAATGAAAGCTTTATAACCGGAAGTTTCCCAGCTACAATTTAAGGACATTTCTGGGGGTGGGGGGGAGGTTGCTCAACAAAGATGAGAAAGAACTGGTCACCTCCCCTCTCCAATTGCTCCACTAGAAATGGAAATCAGAATTAGAAATTGTTAAATAGCATCTAGAGCCAAGAGGGTCATGATGTTGTTTTTGCTTTTGTTTGAGTTTGAATTTGCTAACTCAAGCTATGCTAACGCAGATGCTAACATAAGCCTCAAAATATAAAAAGGAGGCAGAGACATCATCAAAATGAGAATTTCACAGTGAAATTCATGCTTGCTCATCGTGTATTTTTTCTCAATCTAAACACCTTGGGATAATACTCTTATAACTTCAGACACACCAGAATCATAACCCAGTGGTTGAAAGCAAAGACATTGGAATCGGGCTTCCTGGATTCACATCCTAGCTCTATCACTTTTCAGCTTTGTGAATTAAGGCAAGTTAAGATATCTTTGAAGCTCCGTTTCATCATCCATAAAATGGAGGCAATGACATTAAATGTGCTATTGTAAGGATTACGTGTGTTGAAGAATAGTTGTTGTGACAGGACCTAATAAAAAGTAAACCCTTAATAATGGTTAATTATTACTGCATTCTAAATACACAATGATTCCCTTCTTTAACAGAAATGTAAAGGATTTCTGCAAATACTTTATTCCCAACAGACCCAAATTAAGGATTCACATGGAAGAAAAAGTGTCACCTTGCAGCACAATCTACCAAATTACATCTGAAACTTGAAAACGGAGTAATTAATTACTTGGTTAACTTGTTCAACCTAGATAGCCAATATGGATTTTTAAATAGTTTTTCCCCACAAAATATATTTGTTTTTCTTTACAAATATGTCCTCTGTTCTTCAGTCCATAATTGTCACTGGTGTGGCGATTTCCTATATTCCACATTGCTCAGCATCCACCTGAGCCCATTCTTTCCCAGAAACTCCCATCCGATTGTGGCTTCAGACAGCAAAATGGTGCAAAGACTGCTTAGAAGTGATGTAGACACCGAAGAGGTCATGTTTGACAATTATTTTTGCCCTGCCAGTCTCCGAGCTCATGGATTATTTACATAGTGCTTTACAATTGCTAGATCTGTTCATATAATTCTCTCTCCAGGTTTCATGGTTGGTTAGATAACTGTGTTATATCTTCTTTTATTTGACTCACAATGATTCTATAACGCACAATATACATGGGCCAGAGTGATTGCTAAATCTCCCCAGTGCCACACTGCCCCATATAAGTTCTTATAGCATCAGATTTACTCCTTTCTTCTGGATCATACCTATTGGTACACAAACATGCGGTAATCTTCCATCTTGGAAAGAAGGAAGGGAGGGAGAGAGGGAGAGACAAAGGAAGGAAGGGAGAGGAAGAGGGACGGAAGCAAGAAGGGAAGGAGGAGGAGGAAGGAAAGACTCTTATGATCCCATGTTCCCTCCCCCTCCCAACATAGCTGTTCTCCATTTGTTTTCCTTTATAGGAAAACTCCTTCATATAGGTTACTCAGGGACTTTCTTCCCATTCCCTCATAACTGTCTCCAGTCAGGACTTCTCTCCTGCTACACTACCAGAACTGCTCCCTCCATATTGTTAAAAGCAGTGGTCAGTTCTTATCTAATCTAACCTGTCTCAGCCACACTTGATAAGAGTTGATCACTTCTTTCTTCTTAGAATGCTTTCTTTACGAGCACATTCTCCTGGTTTTCCTCCAACCTCACTGACCACTCTTTCTCTGCCTCCTCTTTCATCTCCTTCTCCTCTCCATAGCATCTAAGTATCAGAATGTTCCAAGGCTCCAGGCTGAGTGACCTCCTCTGATACCATTGCTCTAAGTCTCATCGTGTACACTCATGAGTCCCCGATGTGTATCTCTAGCCCTGACCACTCTCCTGAGCTCTAACCGTCTACTCAGTATCTCTATTCCTCACCATGGTCTATGAAGGTCCTGCAACATATGGGCCCTAACTCTGGTCTTAAAGATATCATCTCCTCTCTTACTCTAATTCATGTGGACCTTCTTTCATTTTCTCCAATATGCCAAACCTATTTTTGCCTCAGATTCTTTGCTCTTGCTGTTCCCTTTTCCTTATTCTTTGCTGATATCTACATGGCTGAGCTCTCCTTGACATTTAGGTCTAAAGTCAGATGGCACCTCCCTGCACCCCCAGAGAGGCCTTCCCAATCACAACTATTGCCCACACCTATCCCCATCACTCTCTACCATATCACCCTGTTTTATTTTCTTACTCTCACCACTACCTAGCATATGTTTGTTTACTTGTTTCTTGCCTGATTCCCCACTAAAACATTAAATTCCTTGTGAGTAGGAAATTTAATTTGTTTTGTTTGCTGCTCTATCCTCAAGTTGAGGGCAAAAACTGACGTATAAATTTATTGAGTGGATGAGCGATAAATATTTAGCTTGATGCACCATGAAGTGTCCAGGTCGGTGGATACCAAGAAATTCATTCAAAAGGAGTTTCTTTGCCCTATAGGAAAGGTGAACAGTGACAGAGAAGATATGAAGAAATTATGGAGTATGTGTTCACTTCCTACTTCCCTGAACTTTGACTTTGTCAAAAAGGGAGAACATCTCCTTAGGGGCCATGTTAGGAAGTATGATCATTCACCTAGGGACATGGCTTATGGCATATTGACCTGTGCAGACTTCAAGGTTACACAGTCACCCCAGACCTCTATGCAAGATATTCTTCCACAGGGTCCTTCCCCCAGAATAACTCTGGGAACCAGAGTTCTGGGGGGAACTTCTGGGAACTCTGGGAACTTTTGAATATGCCATCATCTTTTTCTCCCCTTCTTCCTCACAATGTCTGTCTTCTCCCTTGTATTCCCCAGCATTATTGGCTCAATATTGGTGGGCTTTTCATTCACCTGGAACAGTGAATCTGAGTCTGTTTGCAGCTGAGAGATTCACAGAGGGAACCATGTGAGTCTGGAACCTGGAGAAAAGAATCATCCTATATACATGAACCTATCTTTCAGACAGTAGCAAATCACCATTCTATTGGCCCTTTCTTTTTTTTTTTTAAGATTTTATTTATTTATTTGACAGAGAGAGATCACAAGTAGGCAGAGAGGCATGCAGAGAGAGAGGAGGAGGCAGGCTCCCTGCTGAGCAGAGAGCCGGGTGTGGGGCTCGATTCCAGGACCCTGGGATCATGACCTGAGCTGAAGGCAGAGGCTTTAACCTGCTGAGCCACCCAGGCGCCCCCTATTGGCCCTTTCTTTCCCACAAACATTAAAAAGCCTTGTTTGAAAGCCATTAAGCAATAAGAAATTTCCCAAAAAATCAGTTCTGGAAAATTCCACTTCCTACTGGTTCAGTCACCAGTTATGGGTAACTCTACATGATTGTTGGTAAATAATAGTGAGAATCGGAATGATTAGCATCCATTGAGGGTGATGAGAAACAGAAGTTGGTTGCTTATATAGTTCTTCTCTTTCTTCTTTCTCTCATCAATGATGATCAAATAATGTACCAGGAAGGAAAGCTAGATTGCTAAATGGAGGGAAATTATTTATTGCAATTCCTCCAAAAGCGTTCTATCTTCTCGTTCTTTCTCATCCCAACATGCTGAAGTCAACTATTTAATTTCCAGATGGAAAGAAGCATATAACATCTTATAAAAATATCTAACTTTCCCAGCAAACTCCCCCATTTATGATCAGGTACATTGATAATTTCATGTAAATTTGTTCATGTTCATTTGCATTTGGTAGATGTTTAAAAAATGTACAAATGGATAAATGAAAAATAAGCCACTCATGAAACTTGAGAAGCTTTTTTGTCCAAGTGGAATGACAAAATCAGATCTTAGAGAACCATTAAAAAATATTTTTTAAACATTTTTAAAATTTATTTATTAGAGAGTGAGAGAGCGAGCAGGGGCAGGGGAAGAGGAAGAGAGAGAATCCCAAGCAGACCCCATGCTGAGTGTGGACCCCCCCCCCCAATGTGGGACTCAATCTCACAACCCCAAGATCATGACCTGAGTGGAAATCAAGAGTCAGATGCTTAACTGACTGAACCACCCAGGCATCCTGAAAATCATTATTATAAGATGAACCATTTGTAATAGATTAAACTCACTGAGCCAATTAAAAGTCAGCACTGATTGTTTGGTGTCTTTAGACAGTTAATTCATTCCAACAATATTTTTTTTTTAATTCTAATGTTCAATACCTCACATTTTAAGCACTAGAATCAGATATTTTCAAAGAGAGAAAATAAAGAACAAGAAGATGCAGCCCCACTAAGGCCTAACAGTCATGGAAACCCAGGGCCACATCTGAGACAGCCAAGATCAACCCAAGTCATTATATATGAGTTAAATTGCAAACACAAAACATTATTCCATATTTCAATTCATCCTACTACAGGACAGCAATAGCTGCTAAAATCTTTTTTCTGGCAGTTACACATTCATAATGCTTAGAGATAACTGAAGTCAGAAGTCTCAGACCAAGTAAAAGGCCTGCTTTATGCCGCTGTATAAAAACTCATAGATCTGGTCATACTGCAGAGAGTACAATGTAAAATATTATTAGATTGAATAGGAATTTTGATTTAGTCATAGATGGGGGATGAATCACTAAACTTTGAAGCTAATGTCATGGAGGGCAACTGAGTTCCTACTAAACAAGTCTTGGTGTCACAAAATCCTAAACTAAGTTTAGTACAGGAAACTAATTTTAATGAATTATATTTTATGAAAAATAGCTTCGTCTTTAATCGGGATCCAAAATCATTTCCTTTAATGGGTCTGAGTAGATTTGAAGTTGCTGAATAACATCTTCTTCCTTCGTTCCACAAGCATTTATTAAATTCCTCCTCTGTGTCAGGCAGCATGCTCAGCTTTGCAGAATGCTTCATACTGCATAAAAATGCACCATCTCACTTAATTCTCCTAGTCCAGCCCTTTGGGGATACAGTTATTATTATTTCTACTTTATAGTCAAATAAACAGAAGCTTAGAGAATTTAAGTGCCCAAGATCAGTAAATAAGAAATGGAGCTCGTTCTTAACCCGCAGTTTTCCCACGGAATTGGATATCTTGTTTAAAACTGTAAGTACTACATCCTCAAATAAAATCTTCACCAGATTTTAAGTCTCAACAATACAGATTTTCCAAGTTCCTTTCAACCAACCAAAGTCTGAGAGATTCCATAACAAAACCACAACCCTTCACAACGTGGTTTTTTGAGTTGTCTCTCTCTAAGTGAGACATGTTATTTTGGGCAGTCTCATGTGATGAAAGAGATAATGGGCTCTTTGGGCGGTAATAAAAACAAAGTCACTACTTTGACAGTAAGTAAAATAGAAATTGAAACTTTAAAAAAATAGGATTTTCTGATTTCACAAATGAGCCATCAAGAAACTGGGTTTAACTTCTCAGTGTAATTTTCTGTCACTTAAAATAATAACATGTCAATTTATGAAGTCCTTTGGGCTCATTTTAACATGTAAATGAATAACTCAAATTCTATTTGAAAATCTAGGCTTTTGTATATAGGATCAAAAATAAGGAAATATGGGAAGGAGATGTTTTGGTCTGGGTATGCCTTCTAGCCCAAGGCACAGGTGAAGATGGAGTGAAGGAAAGTCCAGCCAGCAGGGACTTCAGGAGACCAAAGGGAAGCTAAGGCTTCAAGGTCACAGTCAATTGGGAAAACCTGGTGTTTGAGGCAGAGCATCCCTGGGGAGGTGCTTTTTAGCCGTGTAGGCTTTTGCTTTTTTGTTGTAGTGAAGTTCCCTAAGGTAGCATGTAACCAAGGAGCAGACACTAAGAGTGGAGATCTGAGGGAGAGGAGGCCACATCCAATGGGTCACTCAGAAAACCATCTTCTGGCAGATTTGACAAATGAATGAGGAGTAGAATAAGATGGCCAGAAGAGGAAAAGAACCACTGGCAAATGCTGAGCAGAAGAGTATCAAGAACTGTGAAAAGTCTGATATTTTACCTTATTTTCAAGCTAAGAAGTTAGCTCACCACAGTTTCATGGATGCTAGTAGAGGGTGCAAGACTCTTGGGTCAAAGACAAAGGACTTCATGCTCAGAGCACAGCAAACAACAGGAGCATCAGCATATTTGCATCAATTCCTCTTACTCCCAACTTCCCTAGGACATTGTTAATGGACCTCCATGGATGCTTGTGCATGCAGTGGGTTACACTATGGGAAAGGGACACTGACCTTAGGAAACATGAATATTTTATAAGGAGCAGTAAGCATGGTAGCCCTTTGTTCTAGAGAAAGACACTATCTCTAGCTTCCAACGCTGTTCCCTATACAAATATCTTGGGGGAAAAAATATCTGGAACAAATGGCAATCAGTGCCTCTCTTGCAAGATATGTAGAAATTCAAGAGACTCACAGAAAATGGTCTTTCAAGAAAGAGTTGTGTCCTAGGTGGTTCTATATCCAGTTCCTCAACTGTGGTCACTTAAAAAGACAAATGGGACCCAATCAGTATATATTTTTTGAAAAGTTGGACAAAGATGAATCTTATTTTGGGCTCTCCAAAAGCAGACTTTGAGATGAAGATCCATATGCAAATGATTTCTTAAAGAAATTATCCCAGAACAATCCAATAAAAAATAGGTGAAGCAACACTGAAAAGGGGATTTTATGTGAAGTTCTCTGATCCTGAAATTAAACTCTGGTAAAAGATAAACTCTGTAAACTCTGTAAAAGATAAACTTGAAATGAATAAAAGACCTCAATGTGAGGCAGGAATCTATCAAAATCCTAGAGGAGAACATAGGCAGTAACTTCTTCAACATTGGCCACAGCAACTTCTTTCAAGACATGTCTCCAAAGGCAAAGGAAACAAAATCAAAAATGAACTTTTGGGACTTCATCAAGATCAAAAGTTTCTGCACAGCAAAAGAAACAGTCAACAAAACAAAGAGGAAACCCACGGAATGGGAGAAGATATTCATAAATGACACTACAGACAATGGGTTGATAGCCAAGATCTATAAAGAACTCCTCAAACTCAACACACACAAAACAGATAATCATGTCAAAAAAATGGGCAGAAGACATGAACAGACACTTCTCCAAAGAAGACATACAAATGGCTAACAGACACATGAAAAAAATGTTCATCATCACTAGCCATCAAGGAAATTCAAGTCAAAACCACATTGAGATACTACCTTACACCAGTTAGAATGGCCAAAATCAATAAGACAGGAAACAACAAGTGTTGGAGAGGATGTGGAGAAAGGGGAACCCTCTTACACTGTTGGTGGGAAGGCAAGTTGGTGCAGCCACTTTGGAAAACAGTGTGGAGATTCCTTAAGAAATTAAAAATAGAGCTACCCTATGACCCTGCAATTGCACTACTGGGTATTTACCCCAAAGATACAGATGTAGTGAAAAGCAGGGCCACCTGTATCCCAAAGTTCATAGCAGCAATGGCCACAGTCGCCAAACTGTAGAAAGAGCCAAGATGCCCTTCAACAGATGAATGGATAAAGAAGATATGATACATAAACACAATGGAGTATTATGCAGCCATCAGAAAGGATGAATACCTAACTTTTGTATCAACATGGACGGGACTGGAGGATATTATGCTGAGTGAAATAAGTCAGGCAGAGAGAGTCAATTATCACATGGTTTCACTTACTTGTGGAGATTAAGGAATAACACGGAGGACATGGGGAGATGGAGAGGAGAATTGAGTTGGGGAAAATCGGAGGGGGAGACAAACTATGACTGTGGACTCTGAGAAACAAACTGAGGGTTTGGGAGGGGAGGGGAGTGGGGAGTTGGTTGAGTCTGGTGGTGGGTATTAAGGAGGGCATGTATTGCATGGAGCACTGGGTGTGGTGCGTAAACAATGAATTTTGGAACACTGAAAAACAATTAAGTTAAAAAAAAAATAACCTCTGCTGTATAGATTAAGCCTTGGAGTTGTCTCAATCTGAGGAAAGGGATCTAAACTCTAAAACTCCTATCACTTCTAGCCATTGACCAAAGCCACTACAAAGCAGCCTAAACTCTCCAGCATTTATAGCTCTCTGTGCTTACAGGAAAAGAAACTCCAGTACCCTACAGCTGGAAGAGCAGAGATGAGGGACACAGGAGGCAAATATATTCTGAAGCCAGGGTAAAAGCACACAGAAATGGAAAAGGGATCTAAAGTGATCTAATTGCTTAGATTCACTTACATCTCACATTATGTTCATGTCACACTGTTATAATTCCTTCAAAATGATGGGTGGTCAGAATTTCTAGGGGAAAAACTTAGAAGAGGAGGGTTCGTCAGATGAGTAAAATCCCATTGCTGCAATTGATCTCAAATTCATCACTGGTATTCATGATCTCATTTCTCTATCACCCACTCTAAATCTTCTTTATCATTAGCTAGTACTGCTGTTTGTATAAGCAGCTAGCCTGGTGGAATTAGCCAGACATTCATCCCTGAGAGATCTGAGCCCAGATACAACTCTCATATTGGGCCATGGTTGCTATAATTTCCATTTATAGTTAAAATAACCATGGGAGCACCAAGACTAAGTCCAGTGGATCCCTAGAATTTCCCCCATTATGTAGCAGCAACCCTACATCATCATGATGTTCAGGGTCAGTTACTCCTACCAGTATGGTAGCTCCTTTCTTTTCTACTATCACAAGGAGCCCAAAATGACCAGGTGATAATGACCAGATTACAATAAAGCATGTAAATGGAATTATCACTGTGTTGGAGGAAACATCCTTTGTCTGGGAACCAGTACCTCTAAACTCACAGAACCAAAAGTTGTGTAGCCATATGCATATGGACCCACTTGTTTTCCTATAAGTGAGTTCCTGATGCTGAGCTATAAACTCACAGACACTTTCAGCTTTCTGAGTAGGGGACCAACAGTGTTTGTTATGGAATCAAATAAGAAAGTGTCAGGCAAGCTATTGCTTCCAGGAGCTAATAATTTTCTATCCTTTGTTCATTCAATAATTAATACCTATTATGCACCCTGCACAGTGCTCCATGTTAATAGCACAGAAATAAATTCTTCTCCTTCTCTTTCTCCATCTTCTTTGAAAAGAAATCAAGTAAACACTAGGCAGGTAGTAGGAAAGTTAGCCTGGGAGGAAAGGTGGGCTAAAAAGGGTGTCCTATCAGATTACTAGTATGAGTAGATAGCACTTAGTTTTGCTGAGAACTCTGAGATCCAGTGTTGAACATACACCTCAATGTTATCCCACTAAAGGGATAAGGGGACTGGGGTATTTGTACACCAGATCCTATTGGGCATTACTGGAGAACAGCTCCCAACGGGCATTAGTTCCCCAGCACTTCAACTGTCTTACCTATAAATAAAGCAGGATCTAGTCCTAGAATAAATCCTCAGGAAAAGAGTCCCAGTGCCGCAGTGGCAGTTGGAAGGTGGGGCTTGAGAACAATGAAAGTTTAAAGACTAAAGGGTGGGCCACCCTTTTGAGCAGTGGCATTAAAAGTCTTGAGATGGCTTTTTAATTAGATCTGAAAGATGAGTAAGAGTTCGCCAGTCAGAATACTAGCTCCAGGAGTTGGTAAGAGAAGAACAGAAATAATATCTTAGTTCTAGCTGATAGAACAAAATACATTAGACTGGGTGGCTCATAAAAAAAAAAAAGAAAGTTATTTCTCACAGTTTTGGAGGCTGGAATTCTAAGATCAAGGTGCCAGCCTGGCATTCTAAGATCATGGGTGGATTGTGCTGATGACCTCCTTCCTGGTTGGGACTGCTGCCTTCTTGTTGTATCCTCAATTGGTGGAAAGAGAGAGAGAGAGAAAGAGAGAGAGAAAGAGAGGGAGAGCACGCTTGTCCCTAATAAGGGCACTAATCTAATTCAGGAGGGGTCCACCATTGTGAGCTCATCCAAACCTACTTACTTCCCATCACATTGAGATTTAGGGCTTTGATATGTGAATTTTAGGGGAGCACAAACATTTCATCTATAACAGGTGAGGAGTGTCCATCCAAATCTAAAACCTACACATATGCTCCTTTTGGAAATAAGACCAGAGAGATGAGCAACGTGGCAATTAATTCTGTAGTATATACTCTCAACTTCTAATGGGGGCTCAGGTCTTCCTGTGCTCATCCCCCATTCTGCCATGCAGAAGAGAACATCATGAGTTAAAATCAAGGGTACTTGGGGTCCTGGTACTAGAGGATAAAGAATTCAATGGAATACATAAACAGGTTACAAGCTGTTACTGTATTTAATTCTCTTAAAAATGGTAAAAAAAACAATACCGTTTATGGGAATCTGAGAACCCACTCTTAGATTTCACTCTATATTCTATGTTTTTTTTTCTCCTTTTTATGTCTTGAGCCCAAATCTTAAGGCCAAGTAGGAATCAAAGGAACCACAACAAAGGGAACCCCAAAACTTCCCTGGAGTCCCTCAAAAAGGGAGCTGGGCTGGACCATATGGCAATTGCAAAGACTTCTTCTCCTGCTCTGGCCCAAAGTTTAAATTAAAATCAGTTTACTTTGAGCCCTTTATTAAACTTTACTCAACTCATACTAATCTTGCCACACATGTTCACATCCATTATCTGCCAGGGTTCCAGATGAAAACAGATGGCTCATAAACGCAGTACATATTCAAGGACTTGGGAGCAAACAAGGTCACTGTGTCTCTACTATAGGAAATATTAATTCCAAGCAGCTCAGACTGTCCTCCAATAGTGATAAAAGTAACAGAGAAAAATGTCAGATCCAAAGACCATTCACGGCCTATACTACATGGCTCTCACACATAACACAATTTCAGGGATGCAGACAAAATACCTTCTCTGACCACAAACTGTAACCTGAACTTTCACAATCCCTACGTCCACAGAGACACAACTGTGTAAGTCTTACCTAAAGTTTGTACCTCATAAAAACGGGATTGTTGAATTTAAATGAACAAGTATTTATAGTTAACATTTTCAACATAAAATTGTTGATTATCTCCTATATGTCAGATATGCACTCTGTGCTAATTATTCAATTGTCAACAAAAGAGACATTTTACCTTTCCTTATGGACTTTAGACTAGAGACAAATAAACAAAAATATAAATAAAGACATAGCAAATTATGATAAATGTTATGAAGAAAGATATAGAATGTTATTAGTGGTATTAGCCATGGGCAAATGCAGATAGTCTACTTCACACTGGGTGATCAAGTACAGCTTCCCTAGCCAAGATCTGAAGGGTCATTAGGAGCCCACCAGGCCTCAAATCGGGGAAAAATTTCTTATGCAAAACATAAGCAAGGGTGCTCAGGGAGTATAAGGAATAGAATAAAGACTAATGTGGCTGAGGTACAATGAGAAAAAGGATGCGGGATCAGCCGTGGTAGAGTCAGCATTTCTCCTGAATGCATTGTAATGTTTCCATAGAATGGTGATATGATTCCACTTGCATGGGTTTTATTGTTGTTGTTGTTGTTGTTGTTTTGTTTTGTTTTGTTTTTAGTATCTTTCTGGCTGTTAGGTAGAGAATGGATCTAAAAGGTGGGATTAGCCAACAGACACATGAAAAGATGATCAACATCACTCATCATCAATGAAATGCAAATCAAAACCACAGGCACCTCATACCTGCCAGAATGGCTAAAAGCAAAAAGACAAGAAACAACGAGTGTTGGTGAGGATCTAGAGAGAAAGGAACCATGTGCACTGCTGGTGGGAGTACAAACTGGTGCAGCTGCTGTGGAAAACAGTACAGAGTTTCCTCAGAAAATTAAAAACAGAAATACCATATGATCCAGTAATTCCACCACTGGCTATTTATCCAAGGAAAAGGAAGACCGTAACGTGAAAAGATACATGCAACTCTATGTTTATTGCTGCATTATTTACAATAGCCAAGACATGGAAGCAACCTAAGTTTCCATTCAAGAGAAATGAATAAAGAAAATGTCACACACATACATACACACACACTCATACACACACACACTGGAATATCACATAGCCATAAAAAGAAGGAGATCATGCCATTTGAGATGACATGGATAGACCTAGAAAGTTTTATGTTAAGTGAAATAAGTCAGACTAAGAAAGACAAATACCATATAGCTCTACTAATAAATAGCATCTAAGAAAATGAATAAACAAACAGAAAGCAGAATCAGAACTATAAATACAGAGGACAAATGATGGGTGCCCGAGGGACAGGGGTAGAGGATTGGGAAAAATGGGTGAAGCAGAGAGGAAGATACAGGCCTCCAGATACGGAATGAAGAAGTCATGGGAATAAAGAGCAGAGCATAAAGAATACAGTCAATGATAATGTAACGGCGATGTAATGGGACAAATGGGAGCTTGTGAACACAGCATAATGTATAAAGTTGTCAAATCACCAAGTTGTACACCTAAAACTAATGTAATATTTTGTGCCAACTATACTCAAATAAAAAATTTTTCTAAAAGGTTAATGAGTAGACATGAAAGAAGTGGGTTTGAGCCAAAGGCAACTACTCCTTGTGACCTAGTCTAGCCCAACAAAGACAAGTCATCCTTGCTTCAGCCATTTGCCTGTATTGGCCACACATAGAAAGTGTGCAAGTTGGACCAGGGGCAGCCCCTTTGCCTGTTGCCATTCCCAAAAGTAGACTTGGAATCAAACTGGGAGTCATGAATGAAATGCCAAAGCCACCCATTTAGAAATGAATGAACGAGAGTTGACCAAACACACACTATTTTGTTATCCATAGGTTAATCTCTAAATATATTTGGATTGTCTATGGTGGGGGTAGGGGACACTATTAATGCAAACAGAATTAGGAAATAGTTTTGACTTCAGCAGTTGCCCCGTACTTGGTACAACATAAATTATCAGTAAAGTGTTTTTCCACTGGGAGATTGTGTTTTACATATACAAAACTCATAATTTGTGTTTATTGAAAAGATTTAGACACTGGAATGTTATTTATGTTTTTAATTTGTCTGCACCAGTAAATAACAACCCACTTAGCTAGCAGTTCCTGGACAGAGCATTTGCTTCTGAAATAGTGTCCACAACCTGTTCTGGCCACCTTCACGCTTGGTACTGCTGATCCATAAAACCGTAATCAATGTATTCAATAAATATTTATAGACCAGTCGGATGAATGAGTGAATCTTTACATCTTTTCTATTTACCAGAAGAATCAACCCAATACAGAACTTGCTTCAAAGACTGTTATGCCATTTAATTAGCAACACTGGTATCCCTTTGTATTCGTGACTTTTATTTCACTGTAACTACCTGCCAATTTCTCATCTTTAGTATCATTGTAATTCAATATGCATTTTTCTATTATAGCTTTTTAAATGTATAAAGCAGATTGTTATTATACATTAGATTTGCTGATGATAAGTAGGCTCCTTAGAAAACTGGTTTGCACTCTTTTCCTTTGAAAATCTTTATTTGTGAGAAGACCAAATGTGTGCAAAATGCACTTATAGGCCCTGAGGGTATATAAGGATGAACAAGGTCAAGCCCCATTTTTAAAGGCCTTTAAACCAGAACACAGCCCTGTTGGCGACTGAAGTCTATTGATTCTGCCCATTAATATTTCTACAAACCATTCCCAAAGCCACCACTCAGTGAAGGCCTTCGCCATCGCTTACCTGGACTATTACAATGGTCTCCTGTCACTTTAAAAAGAAAGCTGTCTTTTCTTTCCTCTTCCCTTCACTTAAGGCTAAAATATATTTTGAGAAAAGACAATATCATCAATCCAGGGCCTAGAGATTTTAATAAATGGGCTTTTGACATGTTACATCATAAATGAACCTTCCAAGTTTATAAGTGGTCCTTTGACAGGATGCATCACGTCAATCTATAGCTCAGAACCTTTACTGATTTAATCCATAATTCATATAGTAATGGATCCTGAAAATTCCATTGCTTCCTTTCTTCTAGCAAGGGCTACTCTGCTAGTCCATTTGAGACTGATCAGTAGCTAAAACTGTGCAGTGTCCTCTGAAGGAGCCAGTCTGTGGAACTTCACCCTGTGTTTCTCCAGCTTGGATCATCATTGAACCACTTTACTACCTTAGCCATACCCATTTATCTTCTGTATTATCAGCTGCTTGATTTTTAAAAATCAAACAAGTTTTAACTTACTTATGAAGGCGATTGTATACTAGCAGCATAAGCAGAAAACCACCATCAATCATCATTAAAAGAAGCTCCCACATTTCCATTAAGGACAGCTCAGTCACACAGCAACAGAGGAAAGAGAATCACAATCTGGGAAAGACTCAACTAGCCAATTCTATCACCTCCACTGATCAGGAAGGGGGCTGGGGAATAAGAACATTGTAGTCAATTCCAGACTGGCTTGACTTAGCATAAATAATCTAAAATTAAATTGGGCGTGTGACCCATATATCACAAGGGTGTTCTCTGAGTCCCATGGTATCCGTGTTGGCCAGACCTCCCAGGCTAGGCCGGGCTTGGAAGCATTTGTTTCATTGTCTGCTTTTTAATAGAATCAGATGGCTTTCTTGAAAAATTGAAATCCTGGGAGGATCAGGAGAAGAATAAGGAGGAAAAAAAATGATTTGGGGCGAATAATATTAAAGATATGGGAAAAGAAGAAAAACACAAAGATACTGCAAAGAATCATAAAAGTGGAGCATGTGCGACCAGAAACTAACCTGGTAGCAATTACCTCTGCTGTCCTCAAAATTTTGGCTTATTGGACAGGCACAAACCTGGAAATATTATTTGTACAGAATAAAGAATATAAAAATCTGAAATGTTAACTGTTCTTAACTATGTTAACTAAATCAAAACAGCAACACACTTTCAAAGAGATAGGTATTCTTTTGTTTGGATGGTCTGGGTAGAGGCAGGTTAAATTTCAGAACCCAGGGACACTGGGTGGCTCAGTCAGTTAAGCGTCTGCCTTGGGTTCAGGTCATGACCCCAGGGTCTTAGGATTAAGCCCCATGTGAGCAGGGAGTCTGTTTCTCCCTTTCCCCCTGATCTTCTTCTTTCCCTTCTCCCTGCCCATCGTGCTCTCAAGCGCACGCTCTATCTCAAGTAAATAAAATCTTCTTAAAAAATAATAAGAGTAATAAATTTCAGATCCTATGAATTTTTTTTTAATTTTGTGCTTTGGGATCATGTTATCAGAAGGATATTGATAATGACAAAGACAGTAACAATTTCTGGCATTATATAATTCTACATAATTCCAGTTCCTTTTATTGACATATACTAGACCATTCAACAGTCTCTCCAATTTAACCCATATCTCTTGAGCTAGGCAAATTTCATTCTTCTTTCCTTGGTTTCTTTCATTCTCCTATCCAGTGTATGTTTGCTCCTTCAGCTATGTTTACCATTGGGAGTACAGCAGAAAAATGCATGCACACACTTCCTTTATCACTTCTCCTGCCAAAGACCTGCAGTATTCCAAGCCTGAAGCCAGGGTCTTCCTCCCAACACTCCTGATTCCTCAGACAAACCCACCTACAAGGGAAGGACCTAGAGGGTGCAGCACTCTGCAGCCCAGGCACCGGATGGATACCAACAATGGCTGGACCCTGACAAAAATAGGACTGGAAACCTAGCTTTCGCCCTCTTGGTATTTCTGCCAGCTAGGCTATGTGGCTCATGAAACCAGCTCTAGGCCATTTGTTTTCTTGCTTAGAATTCTGATGGAACTGAATGAAAAGTACCCCAGTCCCCACATACCACTGACAGCTCCTTGGCCATTGACCGTCTTTGAATCCTGTGTAGAGGACATTTTTCAGCATGAGTCAGAATAATCTTTAAGAACAAAGTGTCCTATGAGTAATATCAAACTCATTTAAAATGACGGTGACTTATGGAGCTTGTTTAGGGATTAGCAGCTAAAATGTCACATAACACAATTAGTTCTTTGAATTATAAGCTTTGTTTTAATTTAAAAAATGGCAAAATTTTTACTGGAAGTAAGTCCAATAACCACATCAAGACAAAAAGAACCAATGAAAAAAATATTTTTCACTCTTATTTTTTCCTAAGGAAACTTACTACCCTGGGATTTCACTTATGAAATCTATTAGTTGAGAGACTCAATCCTCAATTATATCAAAATGGTTATGTATTTCAGTCAAATAACATCAGCACATGTTTGAGTGCCTACTTTTTGGAAGGCACTAACTGAGGCAGTAGAAGAAACAGAAAGATGTATAATGTATGTGTGTACCCTCAGGCTATTGATAACTTAAATAAGTTGGTCAAGTAAAATACAGAATGCCCAGATAAATGTGAATTTCCCGTAAGCAATGAATCATTTTTTAATATACATATTTAATATAAATATGCCCCACATAGTATTTAGGACATACTTATATTTTTTAATCTTCTTTTTTTTCTTTGAAATTCAAATTTAACTGAGTGTTTTGTATTCTCATTTGCTAAATCTGAAAACCCTGTGTGTAAAAGCAGAATTATTTAACAAATAGTTACTGAGTGCCAATCGTGCACTGATGACTGGTCTTGATGTCGAATGGAGAAAGGCCAGACAAAAGTCCCTGTTCTCGTGGACCTAAAAGTCTAACAATAAATAAGAAAACAAAGAAAAAACTACAAAAACATGTTACAAAGGAATCAGAAGACAGCTGTGTAGTGTGGAATCGGAGGGGCGAACATCCACAATGGATAAACTTGTCATCTGCATGATAAAGAGTCACCAGCTAGAGGAAGATTATGGTGGAACCTTCTGGTTCAGACAATGTCATGTGTGAGGGCTCTGGGGTAAGGTAGAGTTTGCTGTATAAAAATTTAGTGTGACAACAATCCTCACTTCACTGCAAGGCTGTTTTTTTCCATTACTAGACAGTAATCCCTCTAGCACCTCCCAATCAGCCAAGAATTAAGACGGCAAAGACTTCTCCCACATATTTCCAACCCTCCCTTCTCCCCACAAGCATTAAAAATTACTAAGTAAGAGGAACCAGGGGCACCAAACAGTGTGGGCCATGCTATGGGGTCAACCTTTAAATGAGTGATTAAACAATAATCCTCTCAGTAATTAAGAGACAAGAATCAAATGAGAAAAAAGGCCACCTCAGCACTGCTTAGAGGCCAAATTCATGTTCTAGGCAGCAAGTGCTCTGAGGCCAGAAGCAGATGAGCTCACAGTTGGCCTCATGGCTTGGAAGGTCATCCCAGAGACTGAGAACTCAAGACTTGAAGGCAGAAAAGAGGAGCAAGGAAAACAGGCCCTGTGCCAGTCATAGGGATGGGGTGAGCCCAGGCTCAAAGCCACAAAAGAACATGTATCCATTTCGGGGGTTAAAATGTACCCAGCAAGCCCTTTGCTCAACACATGAATATGGCTTGGTGTTCTGGTCAGCAAAAGGCTGGTCCCCTGTGAGTCCCCAGAGTGAAGACAGAGAAGCAGGGCCCTGTGTCCTCCTCTCCCCCAATCTGCTCTCTCCATGTGTGAGGCTGGGAAGTAGACCTCTGCTCTGCACTTCGGGATGCAAAATAACCAGCAATACAAGTCTACTTTAACAAGTACATTAAAAATCCAGATGTGGGGCACCTGGGTGGCTCAGTGGGTTAAAGCCTCTGCCTTCACCTCAGGTCATGATCCCAGGGTCCTGGGATTGAGCCCTGCATTGGGCTCTTTGCTCAGCAGGGAGCCTGTTTCCCCCTCTCTCTCTGTCTGCCTCTCTGCCTACTTGGGATCTCTCTCTGTCAAATAAATAAATTAAATATTAAAAAAAAAAACCAGATGTATTGAAAAGATTAATGGCAAAGAATGATATAATTTGGTTTAGCTACTGAGTCTTCCTTTATGACAAGATTTGCCAAGAAGTTTACTGATGCTAGAGTAGGGGGACTCAGGGCCCCAGATGACCTCTCCCCTTGTCTCCTGCTGCTGTCTGTGTACCTTGACCAGCTCGCATCACTTGCTACCATCACAAACACATCTTACATTCACTTATGTTGTTCTCTGGGCCTAGAAGGCCTTTCTTTACTTGTGTGCTTAGAAATCTCCTATTGATACTTCAAAGCACAACTCAAATATTCCCTTCTCAGTGAAATCTTCCTTGCTGCTTGAGCCGCACTTCCTAATATACCACCTCCATGAGCTGACATGCACACTCACACAGGAATGAATCCCCAGCCTCTTTCTTAGGATTTGGCATAGTATTTTACTCCTCTGTTGCAACATAGTACTTTGCAATTCCTCTATTGCCATACTATATTACCCAGTTTGCTGGTTACATCCTTCTTTCTTCACTTAACTGTGAGCTCCTTACAAATTAAGATAATTCATCCTGATCCTGCATTAATACAAACAAGGCACATAGTATGTGCTCAATAAACACAAAAAGGAAGACACAAAAAGAAGGAAAAAAGAAGGGAAAGAAAATAGAAAAGGAAGGAAAAATAACATTCCTATTGAATTTCATATATTGTTAAAAATCACAAAGTGTTAATAAAACCTAACATTAAAGAACACATATGTCATTTAAAGGAATGTAAAATTATATGGACATTCCTTTTTTAATATGCAAGAAATGTGTTGCTGATGATTATTCACAGGTCAGGGTTTCTCCAGCTAGAAATGAAGCTAAATCAGGGACTCTGCTCTAACAAGAATTTTAAACTTCTGAATTTCTCTCACACAGGAATTTGGGGAACACATGCCTATCTCGGCACATACAAAAAATTGGCTCATCTCTGGAGCCAAATTTATATTTGTTTGCTCTGCAAATGAATTACAATAAAATTTTAACATCCACATACTTTTTATTTATTTTAAATCATATGACATACCTTTAATGAGCATCACTATTTTTTTAACCTATTTCTGATTTTTATTTCCTGGCTAGCTCTACTATTACCAAGACAAGAGCATAAAAGAAAACTAAGGGAAAATGAAGTATTTAAAAAAAAAAAAAAGAAAAAAAAAACAGCAAAAAGATTTTTAATTTTTTCTACCAATTAAATGTTGGGTTATGTTCCAAAAGATCACATAGGGCACACTTTATGAAAATAACTAAAAATATAATAATTTCACCTTTTAGGCTGAACAATCAGAAGATGTTAATGATGAGGTTAAAAAAAAAAACGAAGTTACCTAGTGAAGGTGGAGTTCAGGAGGTCTTATTAGTAGCTCCGTATTACAATCTAGAAACGTCTTTATGTAGACTAATCATATTGCAAGTCCAGAGGAGATTTACAATCTGATTTGCCACAGAGAACTCCATGTAATCTTCGTTGAGGAGTGACACCATTTTATCTTTGCACGATTCCCTGTTTCTCACACAAGTAATTCTGTCCTTTCTACATTGTCAGCTCTGACAGGCTGATTTAATCTGCAGGATTCTGAATGCCTCTGACCACTGCAGTGAGTCATTAACCTTGACTCGCATAATTGAATTCAAGGTTGATTGCCTGTGACCCTCTGCGCTGAGGTCTTCTAAATGTACATATTCATTACGGGCGGCCTCACTAAACGGATTGCACAGGGAAAGCTGTAGCAGTCTGCCTGTTTGGTATGCAGGGGGCGAAGAGGGCACTAATTGCATGTTAGAGCTGAGGATTAGATTATGAAACGAGTGAGAAAATGAAGATAGATCCTCTGACACTGTCAGATTAGGGGCAGCAAGGTGCGGGAATATGACATTGAAATTTACAGTGACATTAACAGAAAGAAAATTAGAAACAAATAGACATTGGACATTTTTTTTAAACCTTCATATTTCTACTATCACCTAATAAACAGGATAGGGGAGCTAAACCCTGTATTTTTTCTCATTTGCATAATCACAGCAGAACAATAGAATTTTTAGGAAGCTTTTTTGAAGACTAGGAAATCACATTATGGTCACTCTCACATTGCATGTTACACAATATCTAGGCCATGTTTAAGTAATTGGCTTTACACACCAAATGCTTTTGAGTTGCCAAGAAAAGACAATCACACAACTTCAGTAAGCCCAGAGCATATACAAATGTTCAAGTGTTCAAAATTATTGCAAACAATTCTATCAACCAATACTTTAGGGTTCAATTTTAGCAAAAGCCAACTTATAAAATTGTCACTATTTCTACATTTTTATTGATTTTGTGTCACCTCATAGTTAAAACAAGTGCCTGCTTGTTCAAATCAAACAAGTCTTACAGCACACAGGCAGATGCTTAAGATAATAGCAAATAGTCCTACAAATGGCTTCCATTTTCCAGAAGCAAATGTCTCCACTGTTACAAACATAACAACAAACAACTT
This sequence comes from Lutra lutra, assembly GCF_902655055.1. NCBI lineage: Eukaryota > Metazoa > Chordata > Mammalia > Carnivora > Mustelidae > Lutra > Lutra lutra. Next base: position 84,238,209 of record NC_062278.1, read on the forward strand.
GGTCAGAGGTGAAGCTGTGTGTACATTTCAGGGAGCTTGTTCTTTCCCATTCAGGTGTGAGATGCTACTGGAGCAACCTTTCTTCATGCTTTTGCCAGTTGTTTTATGATTTATTTCAAAGAAAAATGACAGCCTGTCTTTCTTGAAAACAAAAACATGCCAAACTTAATGGCATAGGACGTTTCAAAAAACAAAAAACAAAAGCCTGTGGTGTTTAATCACAGCTAGAAATGAGTGTTAAGTTGGATAAAAGTTAAAAATTCTATCTCTGGAGAAGCCAGTTCAGTTTTGTTTTGTTTTGTTTTGCTTTTGCTTTTGCTTTGTTTTTGAAATAAGCCCACAGAGTGGTCCCTGGGGTTCTGTAATATAATACTCCGGAAATGTTCTACAACATTTTTAAATGGTTAACTTACTTAGCTTGCATTGATCTTTTAAAACAAAATTTATTTTTGCTACTTCAATAAACTCTAAATGGAAGGAGAAGTAACTTCCTAATAATTATGCCTTATTGGGAAGTCCATCCCAATGTAAGAAGTGAACTCATGAACCAAGCCTTGTGGATAAAAAGAAAAAGTCCATGGATGACTTCAGTGTCTGGGAACATTCATGCTTTTCAGAGGTTGCATGAATGGTCTCCAGTGCACTTTCTGAGTGCACTGAATGATTACCTACTAAGAGTTGTATTTAGTACCTGTCATCCAAATTTATTAAGTCACTTTTCAAGTGAACCAATATTATTTTTTCTTTTAATCAAAGGAAATAAGGAATACTGGTGTTCATACTCTGGTACTTAACACTTGTGTCAAGACTTAGATTCCAATACCAGCTCCTTTTAACTGGATGGCATTGAGTCAATCCCTCTCCATTTTAGATTGGCATACCTCAAGGCTTTTATGAAAATAGCTGCAAAATATTACCTGATTTAAAGTATTATTAAGATTACTAACACTGGAGGAGGCAGAGTCAAGATGGCGGAGAAGTAGCAGACTGAGACGACATCAGGTAGCAGGAGATCAGCTAGATAGCTTATCTAACCACTGCGAACACCTACAAATCCAACAGGAAATTGAAGAGAAGAAGAGCAACAATTCTAGAAACAGAAAATCGATCACTTTCTGAAAGGTAGGACCTGCAGAGAAGTGAATCCAAAGCAATGGGAAGATAGACCGCGGGGAGAGGGGCCGGCTCCTGGCAAGCAGCAGAGCAAAGGAGCACAAAATCAGGACTTTTAAAAGTCTGCTCCACTGAGGGACATTGCTCCAGAGGCTATACTGAGGGGAAGCCCACGTGGGGTCAGAGCAACCCTAGGTCCCGCGGGGTCACAGAAGGACCAGGGGTGTCTAAGTGTCACAGAGCTCACAGGTATTAGAGTGGGGAAGCCGGCTACAGAGACAAAGCCGAGGAGTGAGCTCTCAGCTCAGGGTTATCATGAACCGGGTGCAGGCTGGGTGAGCTCGGAGCACGGGCACAGGCCAGGGAGATGGAAGCAACTGAGCACTTTTCTCCAAGCGCGACCAGAGGTCAGGGAGACAGGAGCGATTGGGCACTTTTCTCTGAGGGCGCACTGAGGAGCAGGACCCCAGGCTCTCGGCTCCTCCGGGCCAGAGATTGGGAGGTCACCGTTATCATTCCCGTCCTCCTGAACTCTACGGAAAGCATTCAGGGAACAAAAGCTCCCAAAAGCAAACCCGAGCGGATTACTTAGCCTGGCCCCTGGTAAGGGCTGTGCAATTCCTCCTCCAGCAAAAACACTTGAGAATCACTACAACAGGCCCCTCCCCCAGAAGATCAACAAGAAACCCAGCCAAGACCAACTTCACTCACCAAGGAGAACAGTGGAACTCCAGAGTAGGAGAAAGCAAATCTTTTTTTTTTTTTTAAGATTTTATTTATTTATTTGACAGAGAGAGAGATCACAAGTAGACAGAGAGGCAGGCAGAGAGAGGGGAAGGGAAGCAGGCTCCCTGCTGAGCAGAGAGCCCGATGCGGGACTCGATCCCAGGACCCTGAGATCATGACCTGAGCCGAAGGCAGCGGCCTAACCCACTGAGCCACCCAGGCGCCCAAGGAGAAAGCAAATCTTATGTGGACAAAATGACAATGCAAAAAAACTCACCACAAAAAAAAAAAAAAAGAACAAGAGGCAGTACCAAAGGCTGGGGACCTAATCAATATGGACATTGGTAATATGACAGATCTAGAGTTCAGAATGATGATTCTCAAGGTTCTAGCTGGGCTCGAAAAAGGCATAGAAGATATTAGAGAAATCCTCTCCGGAGAGATAAAAGCCCTTTCTGGAGAAATAAAAGAATGAAAATCTAACCAAGCTGAAATTTAAAAAGCTATTAATGAGGTGCAATAAAAAATGGAAGCTCTTACTGCTAGGATAAATGAGGCAAAAGAAAGAATTAGTGACATAGAAAACCAAATGACAGAGAATAAAGAAGCTGAGCAAAGAGAGACAAAAAATACTGGACCATGAGGATAGAATTCGAGAGATAAGTGACACCGTAAGATGACACAACATTAGAATAATTGGGATTCCAGGAGAAGAAGAAAGAGAGAGGGGAGCAGAAGGTACATTGGAGAGAATTATTGTAGATAATTTCCCTAAAATGGCAAAGGGAACAAACATCAAAATCCAGGAGATGCAAACAACGCCCTCAAAATCAATAAAAATAGGTCCACACCCCATCACCTGATAGTAAAATTTACAAGTCTTAGAGACAAAGAGAAAATCCTGAAAGCAGTCCAGGAAAAGAAGTCTGTAACACACAAGGGTAAAAACATTAGATTGGCAGCAGACTTATCCACAGAGACCTGGCAGGCCAGAAAGAATTGGCATGATATATTCAGAGCACTAAATTAGAAAAACATGCAGCCAGAATCCTATATCTAGCTAGGCTATCATTGAAAATAGAAGGAGAGATTAAAAAGCTTCCAGGACAAACAAAAACGGAAAGAATTTGCAAACACCAAACCAGCTCTACAGGAAATATTGAAAGGGGTCCTCTAAGCAAAGAGAGACCCTAAAAGTAGTAGATCAGAAAGGAACAGACAATATATAGTAACAGTCACCTTACAGGCAATACAATGGCACTAAATTCGTATCTCTCAATAGTTACCCTGAATGTTAATGGGCTAAATGCCCCAATCAAAAGACACAGGGTATCAGAATGGATTAAAAAACAAAACCCATCAATATGCTGCCTACAGGAAACTCATTTTAGACCCAAAGACAACTCCAGATTTAAAGTGAGGGGGTGGAAAACAATTTACCATGCTAATGGACATCAGAAGAAAGCTTATATTAGATCTTATATCAAATCAATTAGATTTTAAGCCAAAGAGTATAATAAGAGATGAGGAATGACACAACATCATACTCAAAGGCTCTTTCCAACAAGAAGATCTAACAATTTTAAGTATCTATGCCCCTAACATGGGAGCGGCCAACTATATAAACCAATTAATAACAAAATCAAAGAAATACATCGACAATAATACAATAATAGTAGGGGACTTTAACACTCCCCTCACTGAAATGGACTAAGCAAAAGATCAACAAGGAAATAAAGGCTTTAAATGACACACTGGACCAGATGGACATCACAGATATATTTGGAACATTCCATCCCAAAATAACAGAAACACATTCTTCTCTAGTGCACATGGAACATCTCCAGAATAGACCACATCCTGGGTCATAAATCAGGTCTCAACTGGTATCAAAAGATTGGGATCATTCCCTGCATATTTTCAGACCACAATGCTCTGAAGCTAGAACTCAATCACAAGAGGAAATTTGGAAAGAACCCAAATACATGGAGACTAAACAGCATCCTTCTAAAAAATGAATCGGTCAACCAGGAAATTAAAGAAGAATTGAAAAAATTCATGGAAACAAATGATAATGAAAACACAACGGTTCAAAATCTGTGGGACACAACAAAGGCAGTCCTGAAGGAAAATATATAGCGGTACAAGCCTTTCTCAAGAAACAAGAAAGGTCTCAAATACACAACCTAACCCTACGCCTAAAGGAGCTGGAGAAAGAACAACAAAGAAAGCCTAAACACAGCAGGAGAAGAGAAATCATAAATATCAGAGCAGAAATCAATGAAATAGAAACTAAAAAAAAAAAATAGAACAAATCAACGAAACTAGGAGCTGGTTCTTTGAAAGAATTAATAAGGTTGACAAACCCCTGGCCAGACTTATCAAAAAGAAAAGAGAAAGGACCCAAACAAATAAAATCATGAATGAAAGAGGAGAGATCACAACGAACACCAAAGAAATACAAACAATTATAAGAACATACTATGAACAACTCTACACCAACAAATTCGACAATCTGGAATGGATACATTTCTAGAGACATACAAACTACCACAACTGAACCAGGAAGCAATAGAAAACCTGAATAGACCCATAACCAGTAAGGAGATTGAAACAGTCATCAAAAATCTCCAAACAAACAAAAGTCCAGGGCCAGATGGCTTCCCAGGGGAATTCTACCAAACATTTAAAGAATTAATTCCTAATCTCCTGAATCTGTTCCAAAAAATAGAAATGGAAGGAAAACTTCCAAACTCATTTTATGAGGCCAGCATCACCTTGATCCCAAAACCAGACAAGGATCCCATCAAAAAAGAGAATTACAGACCAACATCCTTGATGAACACAGATGCAAAAATTCTCACGAAAATACTGGCCAACAGGATCCAACAGTACATTAAAAGGATTGTTCACCACAACCAAGTGGGATTTATTCCAGGGCTGCAAGTTGGTTCAACATCTGCAAATCAATCAATATGATACAATACATTAATAAAGGAAAGAACAAGAACCATACCATACTCTTCAATAGATGCTGAAAAAGCATTTGACAAAGTGCAGCATCCCTTCCTGATTAAAACTTTTCAAAGTGTAGGGATAGAGGGCATATACCTCAATATTATCAAAGCCATCTATGAAAAACCCACTGCAAATATTATTCTCAATGGAGAAAAACTGAAAGCTTTTCCACTAAGGTCAGGAACACAGAGGGATGTCCATTATCACCACTGCTATCCAACATAGTACTAGAAGTCCTAGCCTCAGCAATCAGACAACAAAAAGAAATTAAAGGCATCCAAATCAGCAAAGAAGAAGTCAAACTATCACTCTTCGCAGATGATATGATACTATATGTGGAAAACCCAAAAAGCTCCACTCCAAAACTGCTAGAACTCGTACAGGAATTCAGTAAAGTGTCAGGATATAAAGTCAATGCACATAAATCAGTTGCATTTCTTTACACTAACAACAAGATGGAAGAAAGAGAAATTAAGGAGCCAATCCCATTTACAATTGCACCCAAAACTATAAGATACCTAGGAATAAACCTAACCAAAGAGGCAAAGAATCTCTACTCAGAAAACTATAAAGTACTCATGAAAGAAATTGAGGAAGACACAAAGAAATGGAAAAATGATCCATGCTCATGGATTGGAAGAACAAATATTGTGAAAATGTCTATGCTACCTAAAGCAATCTACACATTTAATGCAATCCCTATCAAAATCCCATCCATTTTTTTTTTCAAAGAAATAGAACAAATAATCCTAAAATTTATATGGAACCAGAAAAGACCTTGAATAGCCAAAGGTATTGAAAAAGAAAGCCAAAGTTGGTGGCATCACAATTCCTGACTTCAAGCTCTATTATAAAGCTGTCATCATCAAGACAGTATGGTACTGGCACAAAAACAGACACATAGATCAATGGAACAGAATAGAGAGCCCAGAAATAGACCCTCCACTCTATGGTCAACTAATCTTCAACAAAGCAGGAAGGAATGTCCAATGGAAAAAAGACAGCTTCTTCAACAAATGGTGCTGGGAAAATTGGACAGCCACATGCAGAAAAATGAAATTGGACTATTTCCTTACACCACACACGAAAATAGACTCAAAATGGATGAAGGAGCTCAGTGTGAGAAAGGAATCCATCAAAATCCTTGAGAACACAGGCAGCAACCTCTTTGACCTCAACTACAGCAACTTCTTCCTAGGAACATTGCCAAAGGCAAGGGAAGCAAGGGCAAAAATGAACTATTGGGATTTCATCAAGATCAAAAGCTTTTGCACAGCAAAAGTTAACAAAGCCAAAAGACAACTGACAGAATGGGAGAAGATATTTGCAAGTGACATATCAGATAAAGGGCTAGTATCCAAAATCTATAAAGAGCTGAGCAAACTCAACACCCAAAGAACAAATAATCCAATCAAGAAATGGGCAGAGGACATGAACAGACATTTCTGCAAAGAAGACATCCAGATGGCCAACAGACATATGAAAAAGTGCTCCACATCACTCAGTATCAGGGAAATACAAATCAAAACCACAATGAGATACCACCTCACACCAGTCAGAATGGCTAAAATTAACAAGTCAAGAAATGACAGATGCTGGCGAGGATGTGGAGAGAGGGGAACCCTCCTACACTGTTGGTGGGAATGCAAGCTGGTGCAACCACTCTGGAAAACAGTGTGGAGGTTCCTCAAAAAACTGAAAATAGAACTACCCTATGACCCAGCGATTGCACTACTGGGTATATATCCTAAAGATACAAACGTGGAACTCTGAAGGGGCACGTGCACCCGAATGTTTATAGCAGCAATGTCCACAATAGCCAAACTATGGAAAGAACCTAGATGTCCATTAACAGATGAATGGATAAAGAAGAGGTGGTATATATACACAATGGAGGGCGCCTGGGTGGCTCAGTTGGTTAAAGCCTCTGCCTTCAGCTCAGGTCATGGTCCCAGGGTCCTGGGATCGAGGCCCACATCGGGCTCTCTGCTCAGCAGGGAGCCTTCTTCCTCCTCTCTCTCTGACTGCCTCTCTGCCTACTTGTGATCTCTCTCTCTGTCAAATAAATAAATAAAATCTTTAAAAATATATATATATACACAATGGAATACTATGCCACCATCAAAAGAAATGAAATCTTGCCATTTGCAATGACGTGGATGGAACTAGAGGGTATTATGCTTAGTGAAATAAGTCAATCAGAAAAAGACAACTATCATATGATCTCCCTGATATGAGGAAGCGGAGATGCAATGTGGGGGGCTTGGGGGGTAAGAAAAGAATAAATGAAAGAAGATGGGATTGGGAGGGAGACAAACCATAAAAGACTCAATCTCAAAAAACAGACTGAGGGTTGCTGGGGGGAAGGGGGATGGGAGAGGGTGGTGGGGATATGGACATTGGGGAGGGTATGTGCTATGATGAGTGCTGTGAAATGTGTAAACCTGGCGATTCACAGATCTGTATCCCTGGGGATAAAAATACACTATATGTTTATTAAAAAAGACAAAATAAATAAATTTTTAAAAAAAGATTAACACTGTTTATCTTCCATTGCTCCACAAACCACCCCAAAACATGGTAGCTTAACACCACGGTAATTTGTTACTGTTCTGATTCTGTGAGTTGCCTGATGAGACGGTGCTTCTGCTGGTGTAGCCTGGGATCGTTCATGAGCCTGCCATCCTCTATCTGGTGCTTTCACTGAGGCTAAAGGATCAAGAAAACCCTATTAACATTTCTTGCAACTCTCAGCAAAGACCTCAGTCTATTCCCATCCATTCCCCAGTACATGGCCTCTCATCTTCTAATAGGCTAAAATGGACTTTTTCACAACACGATGGTCTCAGAGTTCCAAGATGGTAAAAACAGATGCCACAGACACTTAAGGCCTTGGCTCTGGAACCCATTCAACTGCACTTCTGCCATACTCTATTAGTCAAAGACAGTCTCAAGGCCAGCTCAGATCCAAGGGAGTAGAAAAATAGATTCCACTTCTTGATGTGAAAGTGGCAAAGTTACATAGCCAAAGGTTATAGACACAGGGAGACTTGATTCATTCAGGGCCATCACCATCATAACAATCTACCCAATAAAATATATATGACAAAATGCTATATTGGGTAAAAAAAAAACCCACTAATTTGTTGATATTTAATTTGTGTTTTCTGGTACAGCCAAGGTTGAAGTTCCTTGCCATCCTTCTCTCCTTCCTATCTCTCACTCAGTGTGTAGATTGTTAACCAGTGGTCACTAAATGGTAGGGCTTGATCCTAATTCTGATTATGACAGGTGTCTATGGACAATACAGCTTTCCCCTCTACCAGCTTTGCCATCAGCATTTGGCACTGCTATGTGCACATATGGCACAGTGATTAAACATGTCAAGCTTTGGGGGCACCTGGGTGACTCAGTCAGTCAAGAGTCTGCCTTCAGCACAGGTCATGATCTCCAGGTCCTGTAATCAAGCCCCACATCAGGCTCCCTGCTCAGCAGGGAGTCTGTTTCTATCTATCTATCTATCTATCTATCTATCTATCTATCTATCTCTCAAATAAATAAATAAAATTTTTTTTAAATGTCAAGTTTGGGGCACCTGGGTGGCTCAGTGGGTTGAGCCTCTGCTTTAGGCTCATGTTATGGTCTCGGGGTCCTGGAATCAAGCCCCATATCAGGCTCTCAGCTCCATGGGGAACCTGCTTCCCCCCCCAGACCTGCCTCTCTGCCTACTTGTGATCTCTCTCTGTCTCTGTGAAATAAATAAATAAAATATTTTTAAAAATTAAAAAATTAAAAATTAAAAAAATTATAAAAGTCAAGTTTTATTAAAACCAAGAAGCATAGATTTAAATCCCAACTCCATTAGTTACTACCTAGGTAGCCTTCAGTAAATTACTTCATCTCTCTAAACCTTAGTATCATCATCTGTAAAAGGGGACCAATGATAATAGCTAGTTCATAGTTGACATATACAGCATGTGCTTAATGTGATAGCTAGTTTTTTGTTGTTTATGTTTACTGGGTTTTCTTTTCCCCCAACTTTCTTGAGGTATAACTGACATTTAACATAAGTGGAAGTTTAAGGTGAACAGTGTGATCATGTGCTATTTGCATTTGTTGTGACATGATTACCATAATAAATTTAGTTAACTTATCTATCACCTCACATAGTTATCTTTTTTTACATGTGTGTGTGGTGAGAACTCTTAAGATCTACTCTCTTACCAACTTTTAAGCATACAACACCGTATTGTTAACTATTGTCACCGTACTGTACAGTAGATCCCTGGAACTCATTCATCTTATAACCTTGAAGTTGTATTCTTCAACCATATTCCCCCATTTCCCTCAGCCCCACAACCCCTGGTAAGTACCAATCTCCTCTCTATTTCTATGAGTTCAGTATTTTTATTTAGTTTTTTTTTTAGGATTTTATTTATTTAACAGAACTCAGCGAGAGGAAACACAAGCAGGGGGAGTGAAAGAGAGAGAAGCAGGCTTCCCACTGAGCAGGGAGCCCAATGCAGGACTCAATCCCAGGACCCTGGGATCATGACCTGAGCTGAAGGCAGACACTTAACAGCTGAGCCACCCAGGAGCCCCATTAGAATTTTTAGATTCTACATTTAAGTGAGATCACACTGTATTTGTCTTTCTCTGTCATATTTCACTTAGCATAATGCCCCCAAGATTCATCCATGATGTTGTAATTGGTAGGACTTCTTTTTTATGGCTGAATAATGTTCCATTTTGTACATGTACCACACTTTCTTTATTCATTCACCTCATAGCTGTTATTAGTGGTATTTGTATCTGGACCCAACATGGAATATTGTTCTGGAGACCAAGGCTTATCACTTGTCAGGGATCTGAGATACAGTCTGAGTTACTTATTCCATAATTTAAAATATACTTAAACCAACATTTTAATACTTATCAAACAGTTAATAACAGTGATATGAAAAAGAGAGCTCCCTCACCTCTGAGCCTGCTCTAAAGGCAAAAGTAATGAAACATAGGTGGCCCACTGAGCATCCGTCTTATATCTCATGAGACACAGGTGAGCAGCTTTTGTTTCCCTTTCTTGCAATTAGGAGATGTGTATGTGTCCTAACTGAAAAATGACACTAGCCCTACATTTGTCCAACAAATGGCTTAGATCATCCACATTCTCTCCAGTCCTGCTTCGAGTATCATATCTTCATCTTATTGTTTTGTATTTGACTTCCTGTCAAGGCAGAATAAAAAATGTGAGTTTTGAAAACTATGTTGATGAGGTATGTTATTATTATTATTTATTATTTAAGATAGCCTCATCTTTTCATTAGATGAAACAAGGAAAACCCCTGGTTGCCACTTTCCTGGTTCTTCCACAGTCTCTACCACACCGTGCTCTGAAAATGAGTCATCCTAGATCCAAGGTCAGCAAGTCTCAAGAAAACAAAGAAACCAGCCAAATATTTTAAAAAAGCAATTGTTGAGATTTTTACATTTTAAAGTTAACTGAAATGACAACAAATGCGTCATGAGTTACTACACCCTTAACAGACATACAACAACTACTGAGATTCAATAAATGTTCATGGCATTTAAGACAGCAAACAAGGAAAGCCTGGTGCCCATCTGGATTAAGTAATGCTGCCTTGGGTTTACCCAGCACCTAACCTAGCTTCAAAGAGACTCGAAGTAGCTCGTAAAATGTATGTTCAGGGCCTAGGCCTCTACCATTAGCCTAATCACTAGCCTGGAATGTACTGGAGAAAAAGAAAAGGATTATGTCCACTTACTCTGAAGAATACTCTTGTTTTCTTCCCATGGGATACCCACACCTTTCTTGATACCATCCACACCAATCCTTGATACCTGAAGGAAGGTCAGCTTTAGCAGCTCCATTTATACCCACCCACAAGCAACCTGCCTGTCATCATGAACTACTAGTTACGTCAGGTTTGTGTGGGGGTTTTCTCTGGTTGTTATTAGCATTTGCTTTTTTGCTTATTTGTATTATTTGGAGGATGAAGAAGGGGGAACAGATGCCAGAATTTAAATGGGTAAGACACAAGAATACAGGTAGCTAAATTCAGCAAAAATAAAAAAATAAAAATATTTTTGCCTTTGACCTTTGACCAAAATGATGCCTTTGACCAAAAATGACTTTTCCTCTCTACATCTCTTCCAAGCAAGTGTGCAGTAGCATAAATTAAGGCAAAAAGGATTTTCTCGAAGTCATGACTTTGCAAGGCAATAGTTATCACAGCACCCAGTAAGTGATGTTACAAGCTAGAGTACAGGGTCCCAGTCCTTTAGCAATTTACATTCTTGTGGGAAAACTGGACATCAAGAAGTAAATAGCAACTGGGCTGGCATGTGATGAGAGCCACTGGATGGGACAGAGAGCAAATGCTACAGGCAGTCTATGGAAGGAGAGCCACATTAGCAGCTGGTGGGAGAACTGCCAGAAAAGGTGTGTCTTAAAACAGACTTTGAAATAAAGACAGGATAGAGGCAAGAGGAGAAGGGTAAAGAGGCTTCACAAGAAATAGAATTGCATGTGTTCATATTTGCATAGCTGTGAGATTGGTTGCCCTAGAACAGAGAATTTTCAGAGGCAAGTAATGGGATAGAAGATGTCATTTGTTAAAAGCAACACCATAAGGTATTTGGATCACATTATCTCACTCAATACTCACAATCCTCTGGGGCAGACAAGTGACACAGGGATTAGGTGCTGTGTGAGAGGTCACCACTAGTAAAAGGCAGAGGCAAGACAAGAATTTGGGTTTTCTGACTCCCTTTGTCATAGGGTTTTTATGAGGTATCAGTGAGATGAATTGTGTGAAGTGCTAAGAACACTGCCGGGCGCATAGTAAACCCTGAAGGACCGTTAGCTATTGTTGCTATTTGTTTCATTTTTATTATTCTAGATCTGAGGGCAAGGTCAGGAGTCTGAACTTTGTCCTCTCAGTTTACATTTCCTAAACTTCAGACACCTGCATCCTTCCTCAAACTGCCAAATCTGACCTGTTCAGACTACTAAGATACTTTCAGCAGCAAGGAGCCGAAAACAAGACAATAAAGAGACTATATTGGTTTGAGTGTCTGAAAATTCCAGAACTGGAGTTTGAGCAGGGCTCTGACGCCCTTTCTCTGTCGTTCTCCAAATTCTGCCCTCCTTGATTTGTCTACTTTATCCTCAGGACAGCTTTCCCACAGAGGGGAAAAGAAATGGCTGCCTGCCGCCCTCTTAATGTTTCACATCCACCCAGAGGACTGTCCAGAAGGAACTAGGGTGGCTTCCTTCAAGCACGGAGGGAAAATCCTTAATTTTACTCTGATTGAACCATCTTAGGTCATGTGCCTAGATCTGAGCCAATCACTGTGGCAGGGTTTGGGACTCCACTGATGAGTTTAGCCCACTCGGGGTCTTTTGCTAGCCCATCCATTCCATGCAGCTACTCCTGGATGGGAGAGGAAGCAAAGTCCTCTATAGCTGGATGTACCTCTAATATCACTGACTGTTTTTCTTTGAAATAATCCCCTTTTAAACAATCATTATTTCATTCTAAGCCTTAATGTCTGTAAAATCACAGGTGTGATAGCTGCTTCTTATTTAAAATAAGAGTAACTATGAAAAATTTTCAAACTGTTTCTCCAACTGCAAATATTATCCCACTTATATCATTACTGAAGGCTTATGTTCTGAGTTTAACCTTCAGATTTCCATCCCAGAACTCTCTAATCTCAAGACCATATTTATATCCACAGTCAGTTTTTTCCATTCTTTTCCAGTAACATTTTCTATGCTCTGTCAGGCCGAGATGGAAAAAACGCAATACACAACACACTTCAAAACCAGCATAATTGTTGCCTAGTTGACTTTGCAAACAAAGGATTGAAAAAAATACCCATTACATTGTGAAGCCAGCACCACTGTTGCCTGGTTGACTTTGCATGCAGAAAGGGCCATGGTTCAGAAGGCTGGAGTCTGTGGCAGAACCTTACACAGCAGCCTGCAGACACCCTGGCCTGTGAAAAGACAGGCTTGGCCAACCTTGACGTTATGGTTCCAGTCTTCTAATAAAAACATTCCATAGGAAATAGCTGTTGGTGAAGATGATGGCAGGAAAGACAGTGAGAAAAATTGGGACAGCTGGGTCTGGAGGAAATTCTGAAACCATTACATCCATGTCATAAACTCCCCTAGCAATAAGGCATAACTTTATAAGAAGGCAGGAGCCCAGAATAAGGATAAGGAACTGAGGAATTAAATTTATACCACCTATCAGGGTCATGGAATTTACTAGAAAATCCCTCCTTTCTCTTAGTAGCTGTGGGTCAGTCTCAGCAAGAGTTTCCCAGGCCAAAACAAGCAGCCGCAGCCCTAACCAGAGAGTACTTTCTTTGGACAACTGAGGAATTCTTTCTCTCTAAGAATACGAGCTATAAAATCTACATCAAAGGGATGAGATACCCAAACCCAGTCCTCACATCCCAGGGAAGGGCAGGCATGCCAGCCCTACCCTAGAGAAAGCATACTTGGTGAACCACACTCTAGGCTCAGAATCAAGAAATATCAAGGAGGGCTAGCAAGATGGTGGAGGAGTGGGAAAACTTAAATTTCCTCTGGTCCCAGGATTTCAGCTAGATAGTTACCAAACCATTCTAAACACCTACGAACTCAACAGGAGATCAAAGGAAAGAATAGTAGCAATTCTAGGAACAGAAAATCAACTACTTTCTGGAAGGTAGGATATATGGAAAAGTGAATAGGAGGTGATATTTGGGAAGACAGACAATGAGAAGGGAGGGAGCCTCCATCAGCCAGCTCCTGGCAAGTGACAGAGCAGTGGAGCCTAAAATTGGAACTTTTAGAAGTCTACTTTGTTGATGGAGGTCACTCCAGAGGCTAAGCGGGGTTGGAACCCTTGCTGGGACAGTGTGGTCTCAGGACCCTCAGGGATGACAGGAAGACCAGGGCTGCCTGAGTGTGGCAGAGCTCCCAGGTACTGGAATAGGGAAGCTGGCTGCAAAGAAAGAGCCCAGGGTTACCTTAAATCATGATCTGCAGCACAGTCTGGTCACTGCTTTTGGAGCAGGGGTCCAGGAGGTAGCAGATCTGAGAAGACTCACCTTCTTCTTGTTCTTGGGGAGGAACTGCACAGGAGAGCACTGCAAGAATTTTCTGGGTTTGGGAACTGTAAACAGCGTTGTGTGCCAGAGATAGAAATGCTCAATCAGAGGCCGGGTGAGCACAGATTGCGGCCAGAGACCAGGAGGACAGGAGGGATTGACTGCTTTTCTCTGAGGGTGCATTAAGGAGGGAAGTCCCAGCTCTTGGCTCCTCCTGGGTGGAGATTGGGAGGCCACCACTCTCACTCCTCCTCCAAGCTGTACGGAAAGTGTTCAGGGAACAAAAGCTACTGAGAACAAACGTGAGCAGATTACTTGGCCTGGTCCCTGGCAAGAGGGGTGCAATTCTGCCTTGGGCAAAGACATTTGGGAATCACTGCAACAGGCCCCTCCCCCAGAAGATCAGCAAGATCGTCCAGCCAAGCAAGGACTAATCAATGAGAACTGCAAAACACCAGAGCTCGGGACATACAGCATATAGAATTCATGGCTTTTCCCCCATGATTCTTTAGTCTTTCAAAGTTAATTTTTTAATTTTCTTTTTTTTTCATTTTCTATTCCTTTTTCTGATTCGAATTTCTCTCCTTTCTTTTTCAACCAACTTCTTATCAATTCCTTTTTTAAATCTTTTTTAATTTTCATTTTTGCAGTCATATTCCATCTTTTCATCATATTTACCCTTATTGTGTGTGTGTGTGTGTGTGTGTGTGTGTGTGCATAAATTATTCTTTCTTTAAAATTTTGGGAGGCAGTTTCTTCTAACAGACCAAAATACACCCAAAATCAAGTGTGTGGCTCTGTTCTACTCACCAGCCTTTTGATATTCTTTTTTTTCTTCCTCTCCCCTTCCCCCCCTTTCAGGTCTCTTCTGATTTGTTTAATGTATATTTTTCTGGGGTTACCCTTTTAACATTTTGTTACCCTTTTAAGTATTGTTACCCTTTTAACATTTTCTTCTCTCATCCATCTATTCTTCTCTGGACAAAATGACAAAACAAAGAAACTCACCTCAAAAAAAAAACGAACAAGAGACAGTACCAACTGTCAGGAACCTAATCAATATGGACATTAGTAAGATGTTGGAACTAGAGTTCAGAATGATGATTATAAAGATACTAGCTGGGCTTGAAGAAAGCATACAAGATGCTAGAGAATCCCTTTCTGGAGAAGTTAAATCTAACCAAGTCAAAATCAAAAAGGCTATTAATGAGGTGCAATAAAAAATGGAGGCTCTAACTCCTAGGATAAATGAGGCAGAAGAGAGAAATAGTGATATAGGACACCAAATGATGGAGAATAAAGAAGCTGAGAAAAAAGAGAGATAAACAACTACTGGACAATGAGGGGAGAATTCAAGAGACAAGTGATACCATAAAGCAAAACAATATTAGAATAATAGGGATCCCAGAAGAAGAAAGAGAGAGAGGGGAACAGAAGGCATATTGAAGCAAATGATAGCAGAGAACTCCCCTAATTTAGGGAAGGAAACAGGCAGCAAAATCCAGGAAGCACAGAGAATTCCCCTCAAAATGAATAAAAATACAGAGACAAAGAGAAAATCCTGAAAGCAGCTTGGGAAAAGAGGTCTGTAACCTATAATGGTAAAAGCATTAGATTGGCAGCAGACCTACCCACACAGATCTAGCAGGCCAGAAAGGACTGGCAGATATATTCAGGACACTAAACAAGAAAAATAGCAGCCAAGAATAATATATCCAGCTAGGCAGTCATTGGAAATAGAAGGAGAGATAAAAAGCTCCCAAGACAAACAAAAATTTAAAAATCTGCAATCACCAAACCAGCCTCTAAGAAATATTGAAAGGAGTCTTCTAAGCAAAGAGAGAGCCTAAAAGTATCAGAGACCACAAAAGAACAAAGGCAGTATATGGTAACAGTCACCTTACAGATAATAAAATGGCTCCAAATTCATATCTTTTAATAGTTACCCTGAATGTAAATGAGCTAAATGCCCCAATCAAAAGACACAGGGTATCAGGATGGATAAAAAAACAAAAGACATCAATATGCTATCTGCAAGAGACTCATTTCAGAACCAAAGACACCTCCAGATTTCAATTGATGGTGGTAGAAAAGCATTTACCATGCTAATGGACATCAAAAGAAAGCTGGGGTGGTGGTCCACCCCAGATATCAGATAAATTGGATTTTAAGCCAACGACTATAATAAGAACTGAGGAAGGACACTATATCATAATTAAAATGTGTATCCAAAAAGAAGATCTAACAATTCTAAATATTTATGCCACTAACATGGGAGCAGCCAATTATATAAGCCAATTAATAACTAAATCAAAGAAACACACTGACTTTAAACTTTAAACCTCCCTCACTGAAAGGGACAGATTATCTAAACAAAAGATCAACAAGGAAATAAAGGCTTTAAATGGCATGCTGGACCAAATGGACATCACAGATATATTCAGAACATTCCATCCCAAAGCAACAGAATACACATTCTTCTCTAGTGCATATGGAACATTCTCCAGAATAGATCACAACCTGAGTCAGGTCTCAACCACTACCAAAAGATTGAGATCATTCCCAGCATATTTTCAGACCACAATGCTCTGAAGCTAGAACTCAATCACAAGAGGAAAGTTGGAAAGAACTCAAATACATGGAGGCTAAAGAGCATCCTACTAAAGAATGAATGGGTCAACCAAGAAATTAAAGAGGAATTGAAAAAATTAATGGAAACAAATGAAAATGAAAATACAACGGTTCAAAATCATTGGGAAAGGTGGTCCTAAGATGAAAGCATATAGCAATACAAGCCTTTCTCAAGAAACGTGAAAGACCTCAAATATATAACCTGACTCTACACCTAAAGGAGCTGAAAGAACAGCAAAGAAAGCCTAAGCCCAGCAGGAGAAGAGAAGCAATAAAGATCAGAGCAGAAACCAATGAAATAGAAACCAAAAGAATAGTAGAACAGATCAACAAAACTAGGAACTGGTTCTTTGAAAGAATTAATAAGATTGATAAACCCTGGGCCAGACTTTTAAAAAAGAAAAGAGAAAGGACCCAAATAAATAAAATCATGAATGAAAGAAGAGAGATCACAACCAACAGCAAAGAAATGCAAACAATTATAGGAACATATCATGAGCAACTATATGCCAATAAATTAAACAATCTGGAAGAAATGGGTGCATTTTTAGAGACATATAAACTACCAAAACTGAATCAGGAAGAAATAGAAAACCTGAACAGACCCATAACCAGTAAGGCGATTAAAGCAATCATCAAAAATCTCCCAAAAAAGAAGAACCCAGGGCCAGAGCGCTTCCCAGGGGAATTCTACCAAACATTGAAAGAATTAATATCTACTCTTCTGAAACTGTTCCAAAAAATAGAAATGTAAGGAAAACTTCTGAACTCATCTTATGAGACCAGCATTACCTTGATCCCAAAACCAGACAAAGACCCCATCAATAAGAAGGATTACAGACCAGTATCCCTGATAACCACGAACGCAAAAAATTCTCACCAAAATACTAGCCAAAAGGATCCAACAGTAGACTAAAAGGATTATTCACTATGACAAAGTGGGATTTATTCCAGGGCTGCAAGGTTGGGTCAACATCCACAAATCAATCAATGTGACACAATACATTAATAAGAGAAAGAACAAGAACCATATGATACTCTAAATAGATGCTGAAAAAGCATTTGACAAAGTACAGCATCCTTTCTTGATCAAAACTCTTCACAATGTAGGGATGGAGAGTATATACCCCAATATCATAAAAGCCATCTATGAAAAACCCAAAGCGAATATCATTCTCAATGGGGAAAAACTGAGAGCTTTTCCGCTAAGGTCAGCTACATGACAGGGCTGGCCACTATCACCACTGCTATTCAACATAGTACTAGAAGTCCTAGCCTCAGCAATCAGACAACAAAAAATAAATAAATAAAAGGCATTGGAATCAGCAAAGAAGAAGTCAAACTCTCACTCCTTGCAGATGATATGGTACATTTTGTGGAAAACCCAAAAGACACCACACCAAAACTGCTAGAACTCATACACGGATTCAGTAAAGTGGCAGAACATAAAATCAATGCATCAGTTGCATTTCTATACACTAACAACAAGACAGAATAAGAAATTAAGGAGTCAATCCCATTTACAATTACACCCAAAACCGTAAGATACCAAGGAATAAATCTTACCAAAGAGGCAAGGAATCTGTACTCACAAAACTATAAAACATTTGTGAAAGAAATTGAAATGGAAAGAAATGGAAAAGAAATGGAAAACAAAGAAAAAAAAAACAAAGAAATGGAAAAATGTTCCATGCTCATGGATTGGAAGAAGTAATATTGTGAAAATGTATATGCTACCTGAAGCAATCTACACATTCAATGAGATCCTTATCAAAATACCATCAATTTTTTTCAAAGAAATGGAACAAATAATCCTAAAATTTATATGGAACCAGAAAAGACCCTGAATAGCCAGAGGAATGTTGAAAAAGAAAACCAAACCTGATGGCATCACAGTTCTGAACTTCAAGCTCTATTATAAAGCTGTAATCATCAATACAGTAGGGTACTGGCACTAAAACAGACACATAGATCCATGGAACAGAATACAGAGCCCAGAAATGGACCCTCAACTCTATGGTCAACTAATCTTCAACAAAGCAGGAAAGAATGTCCAATGGAAAAAAGACAGTCTCTTCAACAAACTGTGTTGGGAAAACTGGATAACCACATGCAGAAGAATGAAACTGGACCATTTCCTTACACCACACACAAAAATAGACTCCAAATGGATGAAAGACCTCAATGTGAGATAGGAATCCATCAAAATCCTTAAGGAGAACACAGGCAGCAACCTCTTTGACCTCAGCCACAGCAACTTCTTTCTAGAAGCATCAACAAAGGCAAGGGAAGCAAGGACAAAAATGAACTATTGGGACTTCATCAAGATGAAAAGCTTTTTTGTGGAGCATAACAAATAGCATGGAGGACAAGGGGAGATGGAGAGGAGAAGGGAGTTGAGGGAAATTGGAAGGGGAGGTGAACCATGAGAGACTATCAACTCTGAAAAACAATCTGAGGGTTTTGAAGGGGCGGGGGGAGGTTGGGGGAACCAGGTGGTGGGTATTGGAGAAGGCACGGATTGCATGGAGCACTGGGTGTGGTGCAAAAACAATGAATACTGTTATGCTGAAAATAAATTTTAAAAAATTTTTTAAAAAAAGATGAAAAGCTTTTGCACGGCAATGGAAACAGTCAACAAAACCAAAAGACAACTGACAGAATGGGAGAAGATATTCGCAAATGACATATCAGTTAAAGGGCTAATATCCAGAATCTATAAAGAACTTACCAAACTCAACACCCAAAGAAAAACAATCCAATCAAGAAATAGGCAGAAGACATGAACAGACATTTCTGCAAAGAAGACGTCCAGATAGCCAACAGACACATGAAAAAGTGCTCCACATCACTCAGTATCAGGGAAATACAAATCAAAACCACAATGAGATACCACCTCACACCAGTCAAAATGGCTAAAATTGGCAAGGCAGGAAATGACAGATGTTGGCAAGGATGTGGAGAAAAGGGAACCCTCCTACACTGTTGGTGGGAATGTGAGCTGGTGCAGCCAATCTGGAAAACAGTATCGATGTTCCTCAAAAAGTTTAAAATAGAGCTACCCTAGGACCCAGGAATTGCTCTACTGGATATTTACCCCAAAGATACAAATGTAGTTATCCAAAGGGGCACGCACACATGAACATTTATAGCAGCAATGTCCACAATAGCCAAACTATAGGAAGAGCCTAGATGTCCATCAACAGATGAATGGGTAAAAATGTGACATATATATATATGTATATATATATATATATACACATATATATATATAATACATATATTATATATGTACAATGGAATATTATGCAGCCATCAAAAACCACAAAATTTTGCCATTTGCAGCAACATGGATGGAACTAGAGGGTATCATGCTAAGTGAAATAAGTCAATCAGAGAACAACAATTATCATATGATCTCACTGATATGTGGAATTTGAGAAACAAGGCGAGGATCATAGGGGAAGAGAGGAAAAAAGATGAAACAAGAGGAGACAAAAAAAAAGAGGGAGACAAACCATAAGAAACTCTTAATTTCAGGAAATAAACTGAGAGTTGCTGGAGTGGAGTGGGGTGGGATGGGGTGGCTGGGTAATGGACATTGGGGAGGTTATGTGCTGTGGTGAGCACTGTGAATTGTGTAAGACTGATGAATCACAGACCTGTACCCCTGAAACAAATAATACATTATATGTTAAGAAAAAAAGAAAACCTAAAAAAAATAAATAAAATGGAAATAATAATTAAAAAGAAAAAAATCAAGAAATAGCATCCTGGCTCTCCCACTTACGATTGGTGGTATATCATTGCCTGTCAACTGCTCACAAGTTCTGTCCATAAAGCAGGATTTGGCCTTATCTGAGTGAATTAAGGTATCCATGAGGACTCTTAAATATACAATGAGGCAGGTTAATTTTATTGAAGACTATAACCAAAAATAGATTTTGAGGGGTACCTGGGTGGCTCAGTCAAACCTGACCTGATTTCAGCTCAGGTCATGATGTTAGGGTCATGAAATCAAGGCCTGCATCAGGCTCCACACTAGCAGGGAGTCTGCTTGAGATTCTTCCTCTCCCTTTCCATCTGTCCCTCTCCCCACTTGCACATGCTCACTCTCACACACACAGTCTCTCTCAAATAAATAAATAAAGCTTTTTTAAAAGTAGATTTTAAAGAAATATGTGAAAAGGTACTTTCTTTGACAAAAAACTTCAAAAGCTGGCTATATATGAAACCAAATGGACATCTTCCCTGTCATGTGTACACCCACCCACACACACAGGCATCACCCAGTCCTCTCTCATAACCACTCCACCTGTTCCGCCTCAGGACTAGACCCCACCACTGTCTCTGCAGGATGACTGTATAAGCATTTTCCCCATCTCTCTACCTCAGGTTCCACTCTACCAGAACCAGCCTCCCTACTGCTCCTGATGGAATCTTAATCAAATGTAAATATGATCCCATTCTTCCTCGCTTAAAACCTTAAGTGGGTCCAAAGCTCCAGAGAAAGTCAAAATTCCTCCCCCTAACACCAAAGCTCTCTCTGACACCACCTGCTGTTCATCACTCATATCCCTCTACTCCCTCCCCACATCCCCCTCCAAACCTGTGTTCTCTTCCTTTTCATTGTATAAACTGCAGAAAGCAGAACTGTGTTCTTAGGACTCCATCCTCCACACATGCTGCCCTTTACAAGCAATATTAATTCTTGCTTGTTTTTGAAACTCAATTCCAAGAAACTGTCACACACACACACACACACACACACACACACCTGGTTTTGGTTCCTCTTCTTAGTGATTCCCCACAATACTTCCTGTATGCTTGTTCAATACACCAGATAAACAGTGTTCCATAAGTGTTGACCTAGTCACCTTCTCCTTCATTTAGTTATAAGCTCTTTGAAGGCAGGAATTATTTCATTTGACTTGGAAATATGGCATTTGGCCTAGACCAGTATCTGGCATATATTCAATAGTTGTGGTTCTCTGGTTTAATCAGTATCTTATGGAGTGCTAGAGTAAGGAATTTGATATCCAATTTTAAATATATTATTTGGTATAAGTTTGCTACCACTTCATCAATATGAGGTGTCATTCTTATCAGTCATTCTTCAGTAAAAAGGCAGGAGGCATTTATTCCATGTTGAAAGGTGAAAATCTGGTTGTAACACTCACCTGTATCTTATTCTAAATTGACACAAATAAACAAAGTTTAGAAAATAGAGTACACATTTCCTTGTAAACTCAAAGACTTATAAAGTGAAAGTTAATATCACATGAGCTCAAAAAGACACTTTATTGATTTCTTGGGACTGGCAATTAGGAAAAGGACCAGATCATAAAATATAACTCACAACCCTTTGAAACCTTCTACTTACAGCTCAGTCTCCTCACCTTAAACCCAAAGTTTCTTGCTCAAAGAAAGCTAGAGCAGAGCACTTTGAGCTCTTAGGATGAAAAGAACTTTGTAACTGCAAAGCATTGTTTGGATTCTCCTGCAGACGTGTTATGCCTTTGATACCATATGATTCCACTTTTTACTGGTATCTGTCCCATCTTTCATGGATCCAGCATCATTCCTTTTCTAGCCTCCAGTCCTCTCCAGACTCAGGGATCTCCCGGGTGGGGCCTCCTTCTGAAGTCACCTGATGTGCCAATCCAAGATGGTTCCAGTACCAGCCTTGACATGCAGCCCTAAATCTTTCAGACATCTGTAAACAGCTCTGAGCTTTCCATCATCATTTTATTTTGTCTACAGAAAAGGCTAAGCACAGTGAGTGTTGTTATTGGTGTTTTTGATTTGAAGTCTCTCTATGGTAGCAAATAGTGTTCATGGTTTTATCCCTTCATGATTCTCCAAAATCTAAGCCATTAAATCTCCTTTGGAAAACACCTGCTCTTCATAACTGCTGGATTTTCTTTAGTGAGAGATACGGTCAAAATCTGAATTCTAAATAATGAAAATCATCAAGTCCGCACATTTTCAATGATATGTGGCATTTTTTTGTCTGTTTCATCTGGTTCCATTCATGCAACTTATGCACATATCCATCCACTCAACAAAGGTTTATTGGGCAACCGTATTCAGAAATTATTGTGTTATGGGTTGTAGATAACCAAAGGGGATGATGCTCTCCCTGACCTTAATCAGCTTATGGCTTATAGAAGAAATAGACGGGCAAACAATTACAACATAACATCCTCTATGACTACAGAGGGGGTGCCAGTTACCATAGGGGCAGAAACAGAGGCCTGAACTTTTGGGGAGGCAATAGTGGAGTGAGAAAAGAGGTCAATTCAGCATTCCAAGAGAAAGAATGATGTTTGGAGGACCAATAGATGCTGGGCACAAAGAGCAGGAAGGGCAGGAAGAGCAAAACAGAGGAGAGAAAAGAGAGAACACACACAAAGATTCGATGGTGGGAGGTTCCAAATAGTTCTGCCTTGCTTGAACAGAATAGCAGTAATGCTGCTGGACATGTGATCATGGGGCCAGTCAGAAAGCATGTGATAGCCCATGTAAGAAGTTTCTATTCTCTCAGGCAAGAAATAGGAGCCACTGCAGGATTTTGAGCTGGAAAGTGACCCAAGGGGATCTTTATGATAGAAATAGTGCTCTGTGGGTAAATGGAGGGCGAACTGGAAGTAGGTGAGATTGTAGACATAAAGTCAAGGGGGATGTGGTGATAATCTGTGAAAGAGAAGTCAAGGGCCAAAACAAAGGCAGCAGCAATAGGAGTGAGAAGACAGCAAGAATGGAGCAAGACCCAGCCCAGAAGGGCAACATCGTGCAGGGGAGTAAATGTGGGATTTCCAAAGAGGACCCATAAGAAAACTGCAAAGTGGAGTCACTGTATCAGCGTGTTGGTTAAGATGATCAGGACCTGACCATCTTTGAGACAGGAAATTTAGGAGGAGAAAGTGAGTCTCAGCCCTCAGCCCTTCTCTACTTCACAAGAGATAATTGCTTGAATCCTTTCCCAGTTTTGCGCATATCAGGATTCAGCACCTAGATTTACCAAAACCCAGATCAACACATTTATAACACAAGTATTTATTATTTGTGCTAACACATAATACAGGATGTGTGTGTGAGTGTGTGTGTGCGTGAGAGAGAGAGAGAGAGTATTTCCATGCTCTGCAAACCAACTCAGTTGGATTGGAGTTCTTTTACCCCCAGCTCTCCTCTGATTATGGGATACTGCTAAGAGATGGGTCTCCAATGAAGAGTCCCAGTTGTCTAAAGATGGCCAGCTTGTCAGACTTTTCAAAAGACACATCGTTCTTTGTCCTCATTCTCAGCACGACTTAGCTTCCTTTTAACCAACTCATATAAACATCTTAGACAGTGATAAAGATCTTATAAAGTATGCTCTTAAATCCTCGAAATACTTTAGAAAATTTGTCTTGTTCCAGTGCAATTACTTTTTTTTTCAGTGCAATAACTTTAATATTTTGATAACACAGGAAGTAGTTACTTGCCATGTGTACCCTTGTATAACACTCTTTTGTATAAAGAAATCAAAAGTACTTGATCCCAGAATTTCTGTTTCCTTGAATTCCCTAAAAGGGAGAATTGTGCTTAAAAAGATTTTCCCCCTTTTTCAGTATAATTTTTTTTTTATTCAGAAGTGATGGTAAACCACAGGCGCCAAGTAAAGCAAGTGACACATTAAGTTTCAACCCCCTGAGAGTAGAAACAAGGTACAGATCTTGGAAGTAATATGTTCATGGGCAAGTCTAGAATCATGGCAGAGTTATGAGTTAGATTCATAAACTCAAGCTCAGAGTGTTGTACCAATTCAACTAGCACTCACCAAAAAAATTTTCTTAATTCCCTGGAAAAGTGCTGATTGCAAAGGAGATGCATAGATTTAGAAAGAGATGACTAATTGTAATCCAGATCAAGATTTTTTTTTATTGAAATTGGGCCTAAAAGAAAAATTTAAAGCTTGCCTTTGCTTTAAGCCAACTAAAACACATGCTAACTTTAATTTGCATTTTTATACAAATAGTATTGGGTACAGAAAGAGCATAATTTTGCATTGGCAAATTTTCTCTGTATTCTTCTTTGATAAATTATTCTCTTGAAGTTATTTTTCAACTCCTACAATTTAAAATTTTTTTAGATGAGTAATTCTACCTTCCATACAAAAGACAGGCTTTCCATTTATAAGCCCGTTACCTAGAGGCACAATTAAAATGGAAACATTAAATAGAAATAAAACATAATTCTTCAGCTCTTTTCATCCACCAGCTGGCTCATTTCATAAACTCCCTCTTTGGTGAGTTCCAAATACATTAGTAGTTAGTCCATCACCTATTTGCATATCCTTCAAATTATAAAATTTAATTGTCCAAGTTCCAATTCAGGTAATCTTAAATGTTTTCATTTTATAAACAAAGCCTTTCTTGTGAATGCGAACTGGGACTTTAGATCAGATTTCTTAATCAGTGTTTTCTCAAGATAGATCTTCCCATTCCCCAACCTGTAAGAATTCTTCATGGAGCCCTCCTGTTCTGTCTCTGGCAGTGAGCCCATCTCAAAAATTCACCAATCACTAGAAATTTCTCTACAGCACCTCAGGAAAGCTTTTGCATTGTTAAGAATAAAGTTAAAAACTAAAATGTCCCTTTTTTTCTAGTGTAAGAAAGAGTAATACTGATTGCTTTCATTTATTTTTATTATTAGGCACCTCAAGTTACCTGGAATGGGGCTGTACTGCACTGATTTAAATATGTGGTGTTGTGATAGCTGGTTATGATTTTCTGATGTTTTTCTGCAACTCTAACCATATG
Source organism: Lutra lutra (assembly GCF_902655055.1). NCBI lineage: Eukaryota > Metazoa > Chordata > Mammalia > Carnivora > Mustelidae > Lutra > Lutra lutra. The sequence continues at coordinate 84,263,630 of NC_062278.1, forward strand.
TAATTTTGAATTAAATGAAAGTTAAGTACTAAAACATTTTGCCCAAAGGGAATTCGGATTCTCAATGTGCTTTTAATAACTGTTTGTGAAACATTTAGGAAAATCTATGGCAACACATTTAGGGAAAAAAATCAAATTACTATTGCCTTAAGATGTTATTCTAGTGTCTAAACTTTATGAAACATCCTGTGTGGCCCAATTGTTTAACTAACCTAGTCAGTAATACTTCAGAACATACTGTATATATAGGACATAAATTTAATTTGTATAATATTTTTTAATAATGCTTCTTTAGGATATTTCTTTAAAACTCACTGAAAATGCTGTGGATGGTGCAAAAGATGTTTCATCAAATGCTTCTGGAAAATTGTAAATAGAGTCTAATTAGAAAGCATTAAAATTAATTAGTGGAATCAGATTAAGAGCCATGAAACAACCCCTTCTTTTAAAAAAAAAAAGTGTTAGAGGTCTCAGACTTCTGCCAAATAAATCTAAAATAAAATGTCATGGTGTACTCAGGGCCTAAGGTAAACAAATGAGATCTTCCCTGGAAAGTGGGACAACAGGAAAGGGCTTTCTGGAAGGCTAATTCTGCCAGTTGGTTGTGTAGACACCACTTGTGAAGGTGGGATTTGAAAAATGAACTCCAGTTGAAATGTGACCTGAATTTCCATTTTCTCTCACAGACAGAAATGACTATATACCTAATTTGGGAAAAATTCAAACCATAACCTTCAATGTGCAGCTCAGAATCTGTACTAAATGTGAATACCAGAATCACCTTTCATCCAGAAAGATGGTGTCCTTGAACCTAACCAGGAGATAATGAGCTTTCTTTTTCTCACATTTATAATCCCTCACCCAAAGCTTCATTAGAATACAACCATCCCATAATACAGTTGTAGTCATTTATTTTGCTCTTTATGCATGTGTTTTATTTCCCTCGGTGGCCATGAAAACAATTACAAAAACTTGTAAATTTTGTAATCCGCATCTATGAAGAAACAAGTGAATTATGATGATCTAAAACAGAGCGGCAGCCAAACGGCTTTAGTCTGAAAAGATCAGATTTTCTAAGTAACTGATATGTCAGAACCATCCCCAGTGAGGCTATGACCAGAATTTTTATCCATCACTCATTAAATTATGACACTGTGTGACTTTATAAGCCCTGACTGATACAGCATCCTTATTAAAGGGTTTATTAACAAATGACTGGAAATATGGGTGTTCTGTTTGTACTTCACACACTTTCAGATTATTTGGGTGTTTTTTAAAAACAAGAATATATCAACTCTGACTGGAATTCCTTTACTTCTCAGTTACATGACACTTTCAAGTATTTGTCACACCTAAGCACCGTTATTTGTTGAAGGTGGGTGACGTGTACATGTGGATTCATTATACTATTCTCTCTGACCTTATGGGTTATGGATTATTTGGCAATATCCATGATAAAAATGTTTTTTAAACTGTATCATTTTAGTGATTTCACATATGCAGTTGTAGGGAAATAGGTTTTCTGCCATCCGGATAAATCTACGATCACAATTCCTTACCTTATTTTGGAAGATGAAACTTGCATAAAATGTGTCCTTTCACATGCTCTGTGTGGAAGGAAAAATCAATAATGCAATAAAGACAAAGTAATTCCAAATAAAGTTTTTGGTTTGTTGTTTGTTCTTTTTTTTAACAAACGCTGACATTTAATTTGACTTGATGTGCAGTTTAAAAAAGTACCCTGAGGCCGATTGCATTACTACCCAAGACTTGAAAAATCTCTTAAAATGGGCCACTTAGGGTGCAATTGTCCTTTCAACCACTACCATAAAATACCTAATCTCACAGGCTTTTTTTGAGCACTCACTCTATTTAATAATGTTAAGAAAAACTAACATTTCCTCTGTCCCCAGTACATAAGGGATGTGCTGCGTTCTCCATAGTCATTGTCTCTGTTAATTCTCATGAAACCATGGGTAGGTACTTTTATGTTCATTTTACAGAGGACAAAATTGAGGTTAAAGGAGGTTAGCAGTGGAAGGTCCCACAGTGAATCAGTGACGGCGTTGGGATTTGCCCCAGCCTGTCTGGTTCTAGACCCCATACCCTTAGCCCAATCAAAAGAGGAAACACAAGATAAAAACAAACCCAAATTGTGTGTGGTAAAGTAAGACCAGACAACTTTAACAAAATATGATGAAAATAATTAGCAGATGTGGAGTGTTCTAAAAACATGTTATTTTAAAGTACTTCTAGGTAGATTATCCCTTTGGTTCTAACAGAACCACAAGGCAAACATGAGTCCCCATGTTACAGCCAGGTGGGCCCAACTAAGAGCAGACTAACCTATGAATATTAATCAAGGACAGGGCCAGAATTATCACCCTGCTCTTCTGGGTCCAAATTCAGATCTAATTCCACAACTGTCCAGCAACCTCAAAAGCAGGGCTTTCAGGGGATGCCTTTTTATTTCCTAATATGATTATTTTGTCTGCTTCTTCCCGTATCTTTAAAATTTCAAGTACTGAACTTTGAAATACCTATTTGGGGGACAGGAAAGAAGGCCCTTGGCCATTTTGCATTTCCCAAGTCATTTGAGGTTCTGGTTTAAATGGTCTGGGGCAAGACTGGGACAAGGATAGTGCTTTGAAGCTCAGTAAGCTATTTGAAATGCCATCTAGATGGAGAAGCCTGGCTTCTAGTGGATTGCTGAAACATAAATTACCAAGCTAAATGAAGTTAGGCTTAGGTGCTACACAGAGAAACTCAGTTTCACAGGTTTGCCCCTCAGGCCAAGAGGGCAAAGCAATCAGGGTAGAAAAACAAAAGAACAGAACACTATCAAAAGTTACTCTGCCCCCTCAACCGAGGGAATAACAGGAATCTTCCAATTCTGCCACATGTGGGAGGTGTGGAGGAGATCCAGCCTTCCTAGGTGCTTGGAGGGAAATACTTACAGGTGTGACTACAATGTCATTGAAGTTCATTATTAAACCAATTCCAAATGGATATACTTCATGACCCTAAAAACTTCTTGTTCTAATCCACTACATGTGAAACTAGAGCATTTGGAAGAAAAACATGAACATCTTTGAAAAGAACAGAATGGATTGCCAAGGGGTATTAGTCTTTGAATCCACCCCAACATCATTTCTTGACTATTTGTCTACTAAGAATTGGTCAGCAATGAGATTTGCTATAAGTGAGTACAGATGGTCCTGAATTATAATGGTTTGACTTATGATTTTTTTGACTTTACAATGGTGCAAAAGTGATACACATTCAGTAGAAACCATTCTTGGGCTATTGAATTTTGATCTTTTCCATGCTAGCGAGATGTGGTAGAATATGCATGATACTCTTGTGGTACTGGCCAGTGTTAGGGACCTGTGTTCCAAGTCCACCATGTGATCATGGGGGCAAACAGCCCATACACTGACAACCTTTCTGTGCCTGTATAGCCATTCTTTTTCTCATTTTCAGTGCAGTATTCAATATATTAGATATTCAATACTATAAAATAGGCTTTGTGTTAGAGGATTTTGTGCCACTGTAGGCTAATGAAAATGTTCTGAACATATTTAAGGTAGACTAGGCTAGGCTAAAGCTGTTTGGTAGGTTAGGTGCATTAAATGCATTTTTAACTTATTATATTTTCCTAGTATTACACTACTATTGGGATGGAACCTCACAGTCAGTCTTGAAAGAAAGATCTGTATATCTGCAGTACTAGCCCAAACAAATAAACACACAAATTGGGAAGAAAAGAATGAGAAGGTAGAACAAAGGAAGTAGACATTGGACATGGAGAAAGAGAACTTAACACCCACCAGTATGGCTCTAATCAAAAACATGGGGTTACCAAGTGTTGGTGAGGATGCAGAGAAATTGAAACCCTCATAAATTATTAATGGGAATGTAAAATGGTACAGCCACTTTAGAAAACAGTTTTGCAGTTTCTTAAAAAGTTAAAACAGCACTTATAGTGTGACTGCACACTTCTCAGGTATATACCCAAGAGAAATGAAAATGTATCAGAAGAAAACCTTAAAAGCAAATATTTGTAGAATGATTCATAAGAGCTAAAAAGTGGAAGCAGTTCAAATGCTCAGCATCTGATAAATGGTAAACAAAATACATACTATGGACTGAATATTTGTATTCCCCCAGATTCCTGTGTTGAAATGTAATTCTCAATGTGGTGGTGTCTGGAGTTGCGGGCCTTTGGGAGGTGATTAGGTCATGAGGGTGGAGCCCTCATGAATGGTATTAGTGCCTTTATAAAAAGAAAAAAAAAAAGATCCCACAAAACAGAGGTGAATGGGGTACATGCACCCCAATGTCTGTAGCAGCATTATCAACAACAGCCAAAATATGAAAAGAGACCAAATGTTCATTGATTGATGAATGCATAAAGAAGATGTGGTATATATACATACAATGGAATATTATTCAACTGTCAAGAAGAATGAAATCTTGCCATTTGCAATGACATGGAGCTAGAGAGTATTATGCTAAGGAAAATAAGTCAGTCAGAGAAAGACAAATACCATATGATTTCACTCATGTGGAATTTAAGAAACAAAACGGATGAACATAGGAGAAAGGGGGGATAAAAGAGACCCCACGGAGATCCCTCACCACTTCTGACAGGTTAGGACACACCAAAAAACAAAACAAAACAAAATAAAACAAAACAGCCATCTAAGAACCAGGAAGCAGGCTCTCACCAGACACTGAATTTGTCAACATCTTGTTCTTGGGCTTCCCGGCCTCCAAAACTCTAAGAAATATATTTCTATTGCTTGTAATCCATGCCACCTGTGGTATTTTGTAATAGCGGCCCTAACAGACTAAGACCATATTCTACATCCGTGTAATGGAATACTACAAAGCAATATGAAGGAATGGACAATGGAAGCACATGCATACATGTGTCTCAGCAGCATTATATCAAATGGAAGACTACCTATTTTTCATTCCATTCACATGAAATTTCTAGAAAAGGCAAAACTATAGAAGCAGAAAGCAGATCAGTGGTTGCCAAAGGCTAGGACTAGGAATAGAAATTGACTATAGACTAACACAAACACTTTTTTGAATGATAGAAGGATTTTAAACTTGGATGGTGATGATGGTTGTACAATTACATAAACTGACTAAAAATCATTGAATTATACATTCATAATAGGTGAGTTATGTAGTATATAAAGTATGCCTCAATAAAACTACTAAGAGTAAGTGTACATATATTTTTGTGTATATATGTGTGTGTGTATATATATAATGTATATAAAGTATATACATTTCATATATACATATAAAGGTGAGAGAAGTGAAGAATAAGAATTATGGAAAGGGCAAGAACATTCAGGGAACAGGAAAAAAGAAAGACATGCACAAATTCACTAAGAAGCTGCACCACCAGAGACTGTGAAAGCAGACACAGTGCTTCCTTGCATTCTGTGTTCTATTTTTTGTGTTTATATTTTTGACTCAAATTGTACACCCAAGAGTTTATGGAATCTTAGAAATATTTGGTATAAATGACATAATTTCAAATGCTCTAACAGTGAAGAAAAATAGGTGAAGTAGAACATCACATATGTATTTGTCACCACTTCTTTTTATGTTGCATTTTCCTGAGCATTTGGCTTCCCAATTCAAGTCAAACATATTAGATTGCCTTTGCACCAAATGAATTATGCCAAGGTTTTACACCATTTTCAGGAGCTTGCAGTATCTATGAAGTCAAGTTGCTATAATTTAACATTGCTGAGTACCATTTCTCATGATTTGAAGAAAATATCTCCCTTTCCTGCCACTTTGCATGTCAATTTCTCCTGATATCTACATCTCCTGTCCTTTCCCTTTTCAGTGGGAAATTTTTAGAAAGCAGAAATGAGAATGTAAATCATAAAGAATTATACTATGTGTTAACAAACAAAACTTTCCCTCCTTCACTTCACGAACATAAAGACAATAGCAACCCGATCAAAGCAAGGTGGGGAAAAGGGGAGACAGAGCTCCTTCTCCTCATTGGTTTACTCTTTCTTTGCTTTGGTTTCCACTTTAGCTCACATGCCATGTCCCTGCCTGTCAGGCCAGCCTATGAATTACCTCTCCACGGTGTTCTATACTTTACATTTCTTGTAATATACATGCAGTATTGTTATCAAATGATGAATGGCAAAGGAAACATGATGTTTTAAATTTTTCACTCAAGACCTCACATGACTCCTTCTCCACCTAAAAAAAAATATACATCTAGGCTACATTGAAGAATATTTTGGCAACTGATATTTGGGACCAGTTATATTGGAAAATTTGTCAGTTGCTGACAGTGTAACATAGCAGTGTAACACTACGTTCTATGTGCCTCTGCCCTAAAGACTGTCACAGAGAAATAAATTAGAAATGTAAATTTTTTAAAAGGAGAATAGAGGTATAAACAGTTATTTCAAAAGTCTTTTCAATGACAAGGCTAAGAGATCTCTGGAATGCTTGGCTACATTCTAATGCCCACCCCATCTTGCATTCTGCAGGAATTCAGGCAGTGGACAGAGGATCCAGTTAACATATTGCAGGCTCTCTACAGAAAAGTATGAGGCCAGAGCTAAACTTCTAATATAATCTAAAAATATTTAAACACCCTGGGGGAGGACAGGGCATTATACCCTGCAACAGTTACCTGGTTATCATACCTTACTTATGAACACTTGGGAAATACTGGAATTTAGTCTCTTGGATCACTAACTTACCCATGAACTCTCAAGCTGTGAAAGTATAAACATCCATGGCAGTGACATAAAAAAAAAAAGAAAGAAGTGTCACTCTTTAGTAATTAACACATTTTTCAATCTACCCTCAATATCTGATACCAGGATTATACTGTTCAGTCTAGGTGAGATTTTTTTTTTTTTTTTTAGAGAAATCCAATCAAGAAGTACAAATGGGTAAAACAAACTAGCTAACTAACTAAAGGATTTGGCAAAAGAAACACGTGAAACTGAGCAGCTTACCAGACAAATGAAAGCCTCTCCCTCATCAGAGAAAATGGCTTGTGTTTCACTTGCCCAGGCTCAACATACAGACATTTAAGGAAATCTGTCCCCAAATGGCAATTTCTTTCCTCATGACAAAAGATCCTAAATATTTTTTGCTTGCAAGTAAAAAAATACTCTCCTAACAAAAAACAGTTGTAAACGTTTTGTAATTCTTTTTAGAAAAAATAACCGAAGACACATAGTCTAATTCACCGCAGCTGAAATTTCATTTACTAACTAACCACACTAATGAGCTGCTGCCCGGGGACTTCTAATTAGATTCGCCGTATTTCTGTCACTGACATTAATTTCCTTACTTCGACTTCTAGAAAAAGTTTGATGTTTTCTGAATTTTTTAAGCAGGAAAAATTCAAGGATTTCAGTGGTTTTTAATTAATCCTAAATTTTATTTAACTGAACCAGTTGTATGGCATAACATATTTCTGAATTAGAAAACACAACATTGACATTCCTATACATGTCAATACTCGTTTTATCAAGGCAGCTGGTAAACTTGTATTTGACACTGTTGTTCATTATACTATTTGTGTTCTCTATATACACTCTGGGGTTAGGTCAGAAGATTAAGTCCATATAGCCATCAAGCCATATTCTCCAAATCAAAATTACATTCAAAAGACTTTCAAAAGGTTGGCTTCCAACTGGTTTTCTATTTGCTAATTCCACAATTTAAATGAAAATGTTGTTCTGCTACTATTTTATTATAATTGCATTACACCGAACTTCCTGCATTATTCTCAGCATGAAATTGAAAGGCGTACTTTTGAAATAAATCTTATGTGCATCTTCTATTACATCACTGAATAAATAAAAACAATGCAAGCATCATCGTTTATAAACACCAGATTTGCAAAGAATCTACAGATCTAAATGGCCACAGCTGCCCCATCCCAACCCCAGGCCATGTGCTGTCCTGATATGGAAGCCATTATGAAAAAGCTCAGAACTTTTAGAAAGAATGCGGAATGCTATATAACAGGCATACAGAGATGACCCAGCATAGACCAGTCTCAAAATTATCTTCCACCGGGGCGCCTGAGTGGCTCAGAGGGTTGGGCCTCTGCCTCCAGCTCAGATCATGGTCTCAGGGTCCTGGGATCGGGCCCCGCATCGGGCTCTCTGCTTAGCGGGAAGCCCGCTTCCCCCTTTCTCTCTGCCTGCTGCTCTGCTACATGTGATCTCTCTGTGTCAAATAAATGAATAAAATCTTTAAAAAAAAAATTATCTTCCACCATACGGTACCAGAAGTTTTCTCTATCTCTTTATCACAGTGTCTAATATTCTTCAAATAACAAATCTCTTTGAATTAACAAGCTTCTTTAAAATGCAAATGACTCCCAGAGAGGTAATTATATTCTTTAATTAATTAAGGCAGATTGCATTGCTCTTAATACCTAACTAACGTTATCTGGGATGAAGGATTACCGGGCAGTAACAGCCGCTGAACAGTAGCAGTGGCTCAATGAGCAGCTGTCATGATAGTTGTAGTGCAGCAAACAGCAAGCATTAACCCTGTGCCAGGCCCTGTGCCAAGACCCCTATGTGGACTACCTCACTTAACACTCTCAAAAATCCTGGGAAAGAATTTAAGGGCGGCAAAGTAGTGGTTCTCAAAATATGGTTTCCTGATCAGCAGCAGCAGCAACAGCAGCAGCAGCATCTGGGAATTTGTTACAAACGCAAGCTCTCAGGCTCCACCACAGACCTACGGAATCAGAAACTCAGAGTGAACTCAGCAGTCTGCGTTGTAGCAAACCCACCAGGGAGTTCTGATGCTTGCTAAAGTTTGCGAACCACTGGGCTACAGGTTTGTAGAGAAAGGTCACAGGCAAGCACACATACACATGCGCTCACATATATGCACATGCGCAGACACACATGTATAGACTAAATTAGAGTTAACCTACTTATGAATGAATACTGAGTTTAAGCAGAAGTGGTTGATCCCAAAGAGCAGAGGCAGATTGCAGCACTTTCCAGAGTTTCTTCCCAAGACCTCAGGATCCCCAACAGCGATTGATGATGTCTGTGCAGGCTAGATCCAAAAAGTGAACTTTGCGCGGCACCATAGTCCACTCTTTCAAAGGAGCGCAAACCATCTCTCTACTAAGAGCACTGGTGGCCGACTGAAGGCCTTTCCTAGTTCTTGGAATAAACTTAAAGACCACATTCTCTCTGTAAAAGAGTTAGGTTCTAAAAATTCCAGGGCAAATATTTTCTACTTCCTGTTTTTCAAAGTAAAAATCATTCATTGCACCTACCACAGTTTTCCATTGTTCCTGGGTTTTAGATGATCATATTTTGGTATGAGCATTATTAAGATCTGGAGCTGTATTAATAAAACACCATCCAGTTTTGCCTGCTGAAATAATGAGAAGTTCATTAGTAGTCATTAAACTTGCTCAATAAAAATTAAAGAACTGTTGTAAGTTTTTTTAAAAAGTCTCAAACCCAGGAGGAAAAGCTAAGTCGACCCTTGCTGGTTTGTTTGTCTGTTTTCTCTGCCCCGGGCCAGGAGGAATCCCCATAAGCTCATTTTTCTCACAGTAGTACAAGTAGTGTCCCTATTTCACAGTGCATAAACTTAGAGAGGTTAACTAAGCCCAAGCAGGAAATTGCACAGTCTAGTCTAAAGAAACTGGTCAACTCCCAAATCCAAGCTGTAAACCACGTCTGATTAAGAAGAAAGAATAAGTGGATAATTTGGGGGCATGAAGCATTTCATAGGGAGAGCAGTTGCCAAGGCAGCCATTTTAAGGGCGGAATAAAGGTACCCATCAAGAGCTGGGGTGGACCAAAACAAACTGTCCAGTTCAAAACTCACCATGTCCAGTCCCATGCTCTGAAAGGGGGCAGGAGAGGCTCTCTCTTTCACCATATGACTTTTTGCTCTCAAGACCTAGAATTCATCCTTGTCCTATTGTTACAAGATTTCAAGTAAAGGTGAATCCCAGAGCTTTGGAAGAGTGGGTGGAGACCAGAATCAGCATTAAAATAAATCTAGGAAAAATACACTCTGAGCTACCACCAAACAAACAAAAAACTAAGTTTGGGAAATAGCCCATTCTTAAAGTAAGGTCTACTTAATTAATCATTCATTTATTTTTCTTTTACATTTATGTGTCATTTACACTGGCATTTCTCATGATCCTGTACTGGTTATTTTCAGGTTGACCTATCACACGGACTCTCCACACTGCTCTGTGCTCCAGATAACTGACCCCCATGCTTTAAATGGGCTTCCTGGCCCTCTGGCTTTTCTGATTCAGTTCAGCAAATGGGAGGTGATGGCAGGAGATCAGAGATGGGAAGAGCCTGAATATATACTCCCTCTATTCCTCCTGTGCCATATTGGCAGTAGCCATGTTCCTTTACTTTGAGCCACAATTCCTGGGAGGCAATCCCTTGCCGACCTCTATATCTCCTATAGAGGCCTGATAACAGCTCCCCCTCCTCTTATTCCTTCTGGCATAAGCTAACAGCTTTCCCTGTTCTCAGTCCCGGGTACTTCACTATGCATTGGTGATTCTCTACATCTTGAGCAGACTTTTGTAGGTAGTCCCATCATTAAACTGTCCCCAGAATGGGCCACCTGTTTTCTGCTCAAATCCTGAGTGATGTAATCACAATCATAGATTTGGAAGCACAATGCTTTCTACCAGATCCCTATTAGCTTTTTTTTTTTTAATGAAGATTTTTTCAATGCATCAGTTAGCATCATGCTGCCAATTTCAAAAGTGATATCACTCTATGAAGACTATGTGATAATTCATGTAAAACACTTTGTATAGCAAGTGCTCAATAAATGGCAAATGGCATTAGTATCATCATCATTGTTATTCGTAAATTAATGTTTCTTATTAGAATAAAAGACAATGGACATAATTCAGAGGAAGGTAGATTTTGAATTAGTGATGAACTTTTTAATAATTACAGGTCCAGCAATGAAATGGCCGGCCTTATAAACAGAACTTATGAAGTACTTTCATGTCTGAGGTCTCATATAATTTTTACAACAACCCTGTGATGTAGGTACATTACTAGCCTCTTGCTCATATGTGGAAACTAAGACTTAGAGGATGATTTCCCCAACACCAGAGCTACCAATGTTGGAGCCGGGATTGAAATCTTGCTATTGGGCCAGGTTCTACCCACAGTACCCATTCGGAAGTCACAAGGGGCAGCTGATGGAGCAGTGTGGGGGAAAGAAATGGGTTGCCCAGTCCACGATGCTTGGATGGCACCCCCCACTCCTGCTCTAATTTGCCTACCTGAGTTGCAATTAGATGTGTTCTCGTTTGCCATATTATAAAATCTTGCTCTGTAAGAAAAGGGAAACAAAATGGAAGTAGGTTAATGCTTTAATAGATTATCAAGTGTGAGATGACTCAGGCTAGGAGGGAGGAAAGGCACTGAAGGGGAAGTATGTGATAGAATCCCGATGAAATATATACTTCTTAAATATTTGACCACTGCTGAAAGCCACCTGGGAGAGAATGAGTAATCTGTGGCAAACAACGCAGCAGAGTGCAGAGTGGGGGAGTATATAAAACAGCAATAAGCCATGGGCTTTTTTCATCTTAAATATTTCTAAACAACAGTGGACAAGAGCTTCATGGGTAATGACGCAAAATTGATTGAGTGGGTTGTCCTTCAAGTTAGCTGATCCTCTGTACCTACATTTCCGACTGTTATTGAGGGTCTCAGAAATTATGGTGCAGATCATGAAATTTATGTTTGACAAATAATTATCAAGAGGGGCAAGAGCCTTAGTAAACACTGAGTATTGGGGGTGGGGAACTTGGTGTTCAGCCTAACATTTGATTTTGTTAATATAAATAATATATTAACAAGTGAACAACTTGGGTTCAATCCAAACCACTCTACTGTAAGTGCTTTGCTAAAACTTACCAATGGTATTTACTTCTATAAATAACAGCCATAGTTGGAATAGTTTTCTAGATACATCAGTTTATATCTTATGACAAATATCCTTTTAAAGATCTTTATCACTGCAAGCATTTTAGAAGAACCTTTGAACTAGATGGCTGGGGAGTGGTGTCTGACCACCCCTGCTGTGAGACAAAGAAGGAGTTCAGGGACAGACCTAAGCAGGGTCTTGAAGGATGTGTAGGACTAAGGTGAGAAGAATGGAGAAGGATAAAGTCTCCCAGATTTGATGTGGCAAAACGCTGGTGATGGAGTCTGAGGCAGTCTAGATTCTGGAAGAGGCTATAGGAACTCAGCCCACCTCAACTGTCATCCACCCATCCAAGCATGAGAAGGCTGGGTAGAGACCTAAATGGGGGCAAGGGTGGGTAATAGAAAAAGCACAGTCGCCAGAGTAAGACACAATGGGCTTCAATTTCTAACACCTCCACCCAGAAGTTGACTGGCCTTGAGCAAGATTCCTAAAGGTTGTGTGTCTGTTTCCTCATCTGCAGAGTGGCAGTAATAATATCTTCTTCATGAAACCTTCAAGGACTAAATGAAAGAATGTATATGATAAGCCCAGGACAATGCTGAGCAAAAATTATGTCCTCAATATATTGTGGGGCATAGTTATTATTATTTTCTAAATGTCTTGAGGGCAACAAATTATTTAAAATGCAGGATTCTTGGGAGATCTGTTTCTCACATGCATTGCCCACTTGATGTTTTCTACAATGTTGAATTTTATGTTAAGTTAAAAGGATGTGGTCTGTTTAAGTCAGGCATTCCTGGATTCAAATCTTAGCTCACTATTTTCTATGTTTGCCCTTGGGAAAGTCAGATGACCTCTCTGTTTGTTTCCACTTCTGTAAAATAGAAATAATTAGTCCATTGCAGGAGTAGGGTAATATTTGGGGAAAGCATATTGATAGTGAATAATATATACTAGATGCTTAATAATAAGTAACAGCTATTGCTATTCTTCTTTCTGCAGAGCTTCTGGCTACATTAATCATTCTGTTCTTCTTACCTCAAGTTTAAGATACACCTTGAGTCACTTTCTCAGCATTAAAAGAAACTTTCCTGAGAAAGACAATGCTCCTTTCCACCCACCAGGAACAAATACTAATATTCATACAGTGTTTTAACCTTCACAAAATATACTCAGATATGTTATTATATTTAATCCTAACAACAACCTCATGAGGCAGAATTAGCCCCATTTTACAGACATGGTTGTCCATTTGGAACAAGACTAACTGGATTGCCAATAGTCACTCAACGAGGAAGGGGCAGGAAGCTGGCACTCAAACCAGTTCTTTCAACAAAGCTCATTACCCTTCAGCTCTCCCAGGCATCTGTCTCCACCAATCAGAGGAAAATGTTCTTTGGCATGTGAGTGATCATTAAAGATGAATTCACCGTAGGAAGAAGAAAAGGCTAGAGTTTCCCACAGTATGAGTCAATTAATCAATGAGATCTCTAGCTTTCCATTATAGTTTCTACAACAAATAAGAATGTTCACATGCAGACATGAGGTTTCTCAAAATGTACCCTTGTGTGGGTTTGTTAGCATCTACTCTTAAATGACCCATCTTGCTGGAAGTGTTAGTTACGTTTGTGAGCATGTATCCGCAAAGTTGTGTGCTGCTGTCATTTCAACTGGAAACTCTTCAGAGGCAAAGACCATATCCATTTGATGCCCCACATCTACATAATGTTCGATGATACCCAAACTACAGTACATTAAACAGCAATTCAGAAGAAAGTTGTATTTTTTTCATGTACCAAATTGGGGGGTGACTTGCACTTAGAACATAACAACAATAATCATACCTACAATATATTAAAGACATACCTTATATCAAGCCTGGGACTAGGTTCTTCACACCCATTCCCTCATTTAATCCTCAAAAGCTTCATAAAGCAGATACTATTATTGCCACTTTGTAGATTGAGGAAACAGACCTACAGAGGTTAAGGGACTTGCTCAAGGGCATTTAACTCCTAGACAGAGGTATCAAGATTTGAAGCCAGGTGTTTCTTTCTTTCTTTTTTTCTTCTTCTTTTTTTTTTTAGATTTTATTTATGTATTTATTTATTTATTTGTCAGAGAGAGCAAGAGAGCGTACAAGCAGATAGAGTAGCAGGCAGAGGCAGAGAAAGAAGCAGGCTCCCTGCCAAGCAAGGAGCCCGATGTGGGACTCCATCCCAGGACCCTGGCTGGGATCATGACCTGAGCTGAAGGCAGCGACTTAAATGACTAAGCCACCCAGGCATCGCAAAGCCAAGTGTTTCTTACTCTGAATGCTGTGCTTTTTCTGCTATTCCACTTTATGGAGCCTGTACCCAGCCTTTTGTTTGGATAGATACATGTAACTTAGAGGTTAACTAAGATAACCAGCAGCCTCTTCCAGAATCCATACTGCTCCAATCTCCATCACCAGCATTTCTCTTTCTGCAATCATCAGCATTCCTATTCTGGAAGGTCTTCTCCCTCTCCATTCCACCTACCCAAATTCTACCTGTATGCCCTCAGGCTCAAGGCTCACTACCTGGGAGTCTGCTTACCCACTCTTAGCCAAAAAAAAATCTTATCCTTTACACACTAAGTCATTCTTAACTGGACCCACACATATGAGCACCTAGTCACATACTATTACATAGTCTTTTTCACCTATTTCATGATGAGGTAGCATGATATGATGGAGTTCTAGGCCAATTCACCATAGACTGGCACTGTGACCTTCATCAGTAAGCCACCTAACCTCTCTGAGCCTCAGTTTTCTCATCTGTAAGTAAGTATTCTCCAAAGTTCTCTCTACTTTTAAGAATACTGTTTCTATGTGTTTAAAAATACTTTAAAAATACTGTTTCTGTGGTCGTAAGTCTTGACTCCTTAAGAAAAATGCAAGTTTCTCAGAGGCTTATATTTTTATTTTTCCTATAATATCACACAGAGAAAGCATTGAATAAATACTTATCAGTAGTTTGACTGATGGACTAAAATATAGATTTCAAATAGCAAACAAATAAGATAAATAATAACATCTAATAGCATGAAGAAGGGGGTATGTGAGAGACCTAATATCTTTTTTTCAGATTTTACATATATATATATATATATAGTTAATAAACACTATGGTTCTAGATGGGAAGTCAGCAAAATGGGATAAAATTATTTTTTTAATTTCTTTTCAGCATAACAGTATTCATTGTTTTTGCACCACACCCAGTGCTCCATGAAATACGTGCCCTCCTTAGTACCCACCACCTGGCTCCTCCAACCTCCCACCCCCAGCCCTTTCAAAACCCTCAGGTTGTTTTTCAGAGTCCGTAGTCTCTCATGGTTTACATCCCCTTCCAGTTTCCCTCAACTCCCTTCTCCTCTCCATCTCCCCATGTCCTCCATGTTATTTGTTATGCTCTGCAAATAAGTGAAACCATATAATAATTGACTCTCTCTGCTTGACTTATTTCACTCAGCATAATCTCTTCCAGTCCCGTCCATGTTGCTACAAAAGTTGGGTATTCATCCTTTCTGATGGAGGCATAATACTCCATAGTGTATATGGACCACATCTTCCTTATTCATTCGTCCGTTGAAGGGCATCTGGGTTCTTTCCTCAGTTTAGTGACTGTGGCCATCGCTGCTATAAACATTGGGGTACAGATGGCCCTTCTTTTCACTACATCTGTATCTTTGGGGTAAATACCCAGGAGTGCAATGGCAGGGTCATAGGGAAGCTCTATTTTTAATTTCTTAAGTAATCTCCACACTGTTCTCCAAAGTGGCTGCACCAACTTGCATTCCCACCAACAGTGTAAGAGGGTTCCCCTTTCTCCACATCCTCTCCAACACACGTTGTTTCCTGTCCTGCTAATTTTGGCCATTCTAACTGATGTAAGGTGGTATCTCAATGTGGTTTTAATTTGAATCTCCCTGATGGCTAGTGATGATGAACATTTTTTCATGTGTCTGATAGCCATTTGTATGTCTTCATTGGAGAAGTGTCTGTTCATATCTTCTGCCCATTTTTTGATATGATTATCTGTTTGTGTGTGTTGAGTTTGAGAAGTTCTTTATAGATCCTGGATATCAACCTTTGGTCTGTACTGTCATTTGCAAATATCTTCTCCCATTCCATGGGTTGCCTCTTTGTTTTGTTGACTGTTTCTTTTGCTGTGCAGAAGCTTTTGATCTTGATGAAGTCCCAAAAGTTCATTTGAAGCAGAAGGAAAACTTCCAGACTCGTTTTATGAAGCCAGCATTACCCTGATCCCAAAACCAGGCAAAGACCCCACCAAAAAGGAGAATTTCAGACCAATATCACTGATGAATATGGATGCTAAGATTCTCAACAAGATCCTAGCAAACAGGATGCAACAGCACATTAAAAAGATTATCCACCATGACCAGGTGGGATTCATCCCTGGGTTACAAGGATGGTTCAACATTTGCAAATTAATCAATGTGATAGAACAAATCAATAAGAGAAGAGAGAAGAACCACATGGTCCTCTCAATTGATGCAGAAAAAGCATTTGACAAAATCCAGCATCCATTCCTGAGTAAGATGCTTCAAAGTATAGGGATAGAGGGAACATTCCTGAACTTCATAAAATCTATCTATGAAAGACCTACAGCAAATATCATCCTCAATGGGAAAAAGCTCACAGCATTCCCACTGAGATCAGGAACACAACAAGGATGCCCACTCTCACCACTCTTGTTCAACATAGTATTAGAAGTCCTAGCAACAGCAGTCAGACAACAAAGAGAAATAAAAGGTATCCAAATTGGCAATGAAGAAGTCAAACTCTCTCTCTTAGCTGATGATATGATTCTTTATATGGAAAACCCAAAAGACTCCACCCCCAAACTACTAGAACTCATACAGCAATTCAGTAACATGGCAGGATGCAAAGTCAATGTACAGAAATCAGTGGCTTTCTTATACACTAACAATGAAAATACAGAAAGGAAAATTAGAGAATCATTTCTATACTATAGCACCAAGAACCATAAGATACCTGGGAATAAACCTAACCAAAGAGGTAAAATATCTGTACTCAAGGAACTACAGAACACTCATGAAAGAAATTGAAGAAGACCCAAAAAGATGGAAGACCATTCCATGCTCTTGGATCAGAAGAATAAACATGTTAAAATGTCTATACTGCCTAGAGCAATCTATACTTTTAATGGCATTCCGATCAAAATTCCACCAGTATTTTTCAAAGAGCTGGAGCAAATAATCCTAAAATTTGTATGGAATCAGAAGAGACCCCGAATTGCTAAGGAAATGTTGAAAAACAAAAATAAAACTGGTGGCATCACATTACCTGATTTCAAGCTTTACTACAAAGCTGTGACACCAAGACAGCATGGTACTGGCATAAAAACAGACACATAGACCAGTGGAACAGAGTAGAAAGCCCAGATATGGACCCTCAACTCTGTGGTCAAATAATCTTCAACAAAGCAGGAAAAAATATACAGTGGAAAAAAGACAGTCTCTTCAATAAATGGTGCTGGGAAAATTGGACAGCTGTATGTAGAAGAATGAAACTTGACCATTCTCTTATGCCGTACACAGAGATAAACTCGAAATGGATAAAAGACCTCAACATGAGACAGGAAACCATCAGAATCTTAGAGGAGAACATAGGCAGTAACCTCTTTGATATCAGCCACAGCAACTTCTTTCAAGATATGCCTCCAAAGGCAAAGGAAACAAAAGCAAAAATTATTTTATTTTAAATAAAAAATAAATTGAAGGTGCCTCACTCATTATAAATAAAGTCCCCCAAATCAATCATTTTTTAAAAGATTTTTTATTTATTTATTGTCAGAGAGAGAGCACAAGCAGGCAGAGTCGCAGGCAGAGGCAGAGAGAGAAAGTAGGGCCCCTGCTGGACAAGGAGCCTGATGCGGGACTCGATCCCAGGACACTGGGATCATGACCTGAGCCGAAGGCAATGGCTTAACCGACTGAACCACCCAGGTGTCCCCCAAATCAACCATTTTTGATGAATAAGGCAAAAATGAACCACTGACAGAGACTTTATAGCAAAAAAGATAAACATATATTTGGCTTATACAGATGAGAACCAATCTCTGTTATTTGTAGAGGAAGAAAACCAAATTGTTCAAAACATACCAGAGATTTGCCACTTTTTAACATTCATCCAAAACTGAAGCAACGCATTAACATAGAATTTCCTTCTGTAGCTGGTCTCCATGTCATTGTTTTCACAGTAAAAATTGGTTGAAATTGTTTAAGAAAAAAAAAAAGAAAGAAAGTTGACACCTTAAACTTACATGATGTTATATGTCACTTATCTCATTAAAAAAAAATTGTGAGTGGACACCTGGGTGGCTCAGTCAGTTGATCATCTAATTCTTGGTTTCAGCTCAGGTCATGGTCTTGGGGTCATGAGGTGGAGCCTCGTGTTGGGCTCCAGGCTCAGTGTGGAGTCTGCCTGTGCCAACCACTCATTCTCTCTCTCTCAAATAAATAAATGAAATCTTTTTTAAAATATTTTTAAGTGAAAGATTCAGTATCCAAGTCTTGTCTTGAATAAAACCCCAATTTCTGGTGCTGCTTCTCAAAAAGGAAGCTAAAACTTGATTCACCTACTCTGAGCTACTTCTGAAACTATTCATGAGTAATGACCTTCCATTTTGTTCCTTTAAGAAATACTTTCTATAGTATTCATTGCAGAGATTACCATCCTAATTTATAACATTAGTAGATTAAAGATTAATTTCAATAATACTTAAATTTTTTAAAAGTTTCTAAAGAACTTACACAATTCAACACCAGAAAGACAAATAATCTGAGTAAAAACTAGGCAGAGGACCTAAATAGACATTTTTTAAAGAAAACATCTAGATGGCCAACAGAACCATGAAAAGATGCTCAAATCACTCATTATTAGGGAAAGGCAAGTCTAAACCACACTGAGATATTACCTCACACCTGTTAGAATGGCTAAAGTCAAGAAGACAAAAAACAAGTGTTGGTGAGGATGTGGAGAAAAAGGAAACTTGTGCACTGCTAGTGGGAATATAAACTGGTGCAGCTGCTGTGGAAAACCTTACAAGTATGGAGTTCCCTCAAAAAAAACTAAAACTAGAAATACCATATGATCCAATAATTCCATTATTGGGTATTTATCCAGAGAAAACAAAAACACTAACTAAAAAAGATGTATGCACCCCTATGTTTATTGCTGCATTATTTACAATAGCCAAGACATCAAAAGAACCTAAATGTCCATCAATAGATGAATGGATAAATAAAATGTGATACACACAAACATACATACACATACATATTCACACACACACACTAGAATATTACATAGCCGTAAAAATGGATGAGATCATGCCATTTGAGACAACATGGATAGACCTAGAGAGTATTATGCTAAGTTAGACTGACAAAAATAAATAACATATGACTCCCCTCATAAATGGAATCTAAAAAAAATGAATAAAACAAAAAAGCAGAATCAGAACTATAAATACAGAGAACAAATTGATGGATGCCAGAGAGGAAAGGGTGGGAGGTTGGGCAAAATAGATGAAGCAGAGAGGGAGATACAGGTCTCTAGTTATGGAATGAGGAAGTCATGGGAATAAAGAGCAGAGCATAAGGAATATAGTCCATGATACTGTAATGGCTATGTAATGGGACAGATGGGAGTTACACTTGCAGTGAACATAGCATAATGTATAAACTTGTCAAATCACTATGTTGTACACCTGAAACTAAGATAACATTGTGTGTCACCTATACTCAGAAAGAAAAAAAGAAGAAAAAAATGAAATCTATCTAAATAGATCTTTAAGCACTTCCCTTTATAATGAATATTTTTATAAATATATCAGAAAGCATTTTACATGTTATCTCCCTTTTATTGAAATATAATTCACATACCATAAAATTCATTGTTTTAAATTTTACAGTTCAGTGGTTTCAGTATTTTCACAAAGTTGTACAACTCTGTGGTGGGTTGAATGGTGACCCCCACCTGGAGGCTTTGAATGTGAACTTAAGATTGTAGTTAAGTTCATTGCATTTGTAGTTAAGGATCTCAAGATGAAATCGTTTTAGCTTATCTGGATAGACTAAACCCAATGGCAAGTATTTTTTAAGAAGACACAAAGGAAGAGAAATATAGAGAAGGTGATGTGAGGATAGAGACAGAGATTGGAGTGATATATCCATAAACCAAGGAATATCGAGGCTTGGCAGCAGCCAACAAAAGCTAGGAGAGAAGCTTTCTCTCAGAGCCTCCAGCAGAATGAGCCAAATCTGTTGACATTTTGATTTCAGACTTCTGGCCTCCAGCCTGTGAGAGAGTAAGTTCATGTTGTTTCAAAACACCAAAGTGGTGGTTATCTGCTCCATTAGCCCTAGAAAACTAATACAAATGCTCACCACAATCTAATTCCAGAATATCTTTATCACCCAAAAAAACACATTAACAGCCATCCCCATCCTCCACCCCCAGAAACCACTAATCTACTTTCTTTCTCTGTGAATCAACCTATTCTGGATCTTTAACAAAAACGGAATCATACAATGCATGGTCTTTTGTTTGTCTTCTTCCACTTAAAATAATGTTTTCAAGGTTCATCCATGTTGTATTATGTATTATGCATTCTTTTTTTGACTGAATATTATTCTACTGTAGATATGCCATATTCTGTTTATCTATTCATCAACTGATGGACATTTACGTTGTTTGCACCTTTTGGCTACTATGAATACTATGAACAATGCTGCTGATCATTCTTGTAGAAGTTTTTGTATGGACATGTTTTCAGTTCTCTGTGGTGTGTACGTACGTATATCAAATTATCTTGGGCATATATATTTATTTCATATTGGTTATTTTAATGTTGCCATATAATTATTCACAGCATTCTCTTATAATCCTTTTACTCTCATAAGGTTGGTAATGATGTCCTCTAAGTCTTATTGTAGTCATTTGAATCTTTTCTCTTTCTTTTCCTGATCAGTCTAGCTTAATATTTGTCAATGTTGTTGATCTTTTCAAAGAACCAACTTCAGGTTTTGTTGATTTTCTCTATTTTCTATTTTTATCTCATTATTTCCACTCTAATCTTTATTATTTCCTTTCCTATGCCATGCTTGCTTTGGGTTTAGTTTGCTTTTATTTACCTAGTTTCTTAGGGTAAAAAATTGGGTTACTGGTTTGAGATCTTTCTTCTCTGTCAATATGGGCATTTACAGCTACAAATTTCTTTCCAAGCACCACTTTAGCTACACTCCACACGTTCTGTTATGTTGTATTTTGTTTTTGTTCATAGCAAAATGTTTTTTAACTTTCCTTATGATTTCTCGTTTTGTCCATTAATTATTTAGGGATGTGTTGTGTGACTGCTATGTATCTGTGAATTTCCCGAAGTTCCTTGTGTTAATGCTTCTGAATTTCATTCCATTGAAATCAAAGATACCTTATATAATTTTAGTCCTTTGAAATTTGTTGGTGTTTGCTTTATGGCATAACCTATGGTCTATCCTAAAGAACATTCCATAGGCACTTGAGAAGAACATGCATTCTAGTTTGCACTAGGGAGTTCTATATTGTGAGGTGTACATGATTTATACTGATGTTCAAGTCTCACATTTCCTTGTTGATCTGCTTTCTAGTTTACTACCCATGAGTATTGTTGAATTGTCCATTTCTTCCCTCAATTCTATCACATCTTCTTTATTTCAGGACTCTGTTGTTAAGTGCATATATGTCTATAATTGTCATTTGTTTTCTTGATGGATTGACCCTTTAACATTATAAAGTGTTTTTCTTCATATAGAACATTTTTGTTCATATATAACGATTTTGTCTTAAAGTCTATTTTGTCAGCTATTAGTATAGCTACTCTAGCTCTCTTTGGACTACTGTTGGTATCATATTTTGTCCTCTCTTTTTACTTTTAATTTATTCCTGTCCTTCAATCTGAAGAATGTCTCTTGAAGACAGTGTATAGTTGGATCATGTCTTTTACCTATTTTGCCAACCTCTGCCTTTTAATCTTTTACATTTAATATAATTACCAATAAGATAGGTTTCTGTTTGCCATTTTGCTATACATTTTCTATAACTTTTATGTCTTTTTTGCTCCTCTATCCATCCACACCTGCCTTTTTTTGTGTTAAATATTTTGTTTGGTTTTCAAGGCTCCTGCAGAGCTGGGGAGAGAGAAATGAAAATAGGGCAAGCTAAAAGACCAAAAACTGAATGTTCTTATCAAGATTCAGCTGTTTTTCTTGAATACTCCTTGAATTGTTGCAAGCCTTTGGTTAATTCCAAGAGTTTTGAGAAAATCAATTTTCACAGTTTTTGCCAGTGTTCTCACTCCTTTTTTGGAGGAGTAGATTTTCAGATGTCTATATCTGTCATTCTTGCTGATGTCACTTGTATCTTTTACAATTAACCTCATCTAGAGACAAATAGGCTATAATTGCTATTATTATTAGTCCTACTCATTTACAGATGAAGAGAGTAGGTGTATACGTTTTTCTACTGTTGCCATAAAAAATTACCAGGAATTTGGAAGCTTAAAACAACAAAAGTTTATTACCTTACAGCTCTCTAGGTAGGAAGTCTGACATGGGTCTCATCAGGCTAGTATCAAGGTGATGGCAGGGCTACCTTGTTTTCTGGAGTCTCTGAGAAAGAATTCATTTTCTTGCTTAATCAGATTGTTGGAAGAATTCAGTTCTTAAAGTTATAAGACTGAGTTCTCTATTTCCTCACTGGCTATCAGCTGAGGGCTATTCCCAGCTCCTACAGGCCACCCACCTTCCTCAATTTCTGGCCAGCTTCCTCTGCCTTTAAAGCCAACAGTGGTGGTGTGAGTCCCTCTTTCGCTTTAAATCTTTTCTGTTTTCTTCTTGCATAGTCAGATATTGCTCACCTACTATCTACCTTCCTCTTCCACTTTTAAAAACCCTATAATCCAGGATAATTTCCCTGTTTAAGGTTTGTAAACTTAATTCCATCTGCAAATTTCCTTTTCTATGTAATTTAACATATCACCTGTTTCAGGCATTAGAACCTGGATATTTGGGTGGGAGCAAGGGGACATACATTATCCTACTTACCACAAGAGCTCATAGAAATTTCTGTCACAAAGCTAGCAACTGGCAAAACTGGAACTAAAATATAGTCCTTCTGGCTGTTTGTTACATGCTCTTTTTAACCACATCGCCAATGTACAGTAATGTAACAATCTAACTAGACAAGCTGCCTGTATGATTCCTGAGGGGATCATAGTGAGTTGGAATCATAAAACATTATAACTTGAAGGCACCTGTGGGTTAGGCCCTACCATTTTACAGGTGAGGAAAATAAGGCCTGGGGAAATTAAGCTTCCATCCTCAATTTCAAGACAACCCAAAATCACAATTCAGCTTCTTCTGAATTTTGTCTCATGTATTTTGTCATTACAAAATTCTTTCAGTCAGTTAAGCCTCCAACTCCTGATTTTGGCTCATGTCATGATCCAGGGTCATGAGATCAAGCCCAGTGTCAGACTATGCACTCAGTGAGGAGCCTGCTTAAATTTCTCTCTCTCCTTCTTCCTCTGCCCCTTTGCTCTTGCAAACTTTCTCTCTCTCTCTCTAAAAAAAACAAAGACTTAAAAAACAGAATTCCTTCAGTTAAATGTATATCCTCACAAAATACCTCAAATTAACCTTATAAAACTCTATTAACATCCATGTAAAACTTGACCTATAAAACTTACATTATTTCTGTACTGTCAACCACTTCCAGCCATCCATGCCTTTGTACCTTCTTCCCATGTAAATTTTATGACTTAAATGTTTTCTTACAACCATTCTAAGCCTTCGTATAAACACAGATTTTCATATAGCATCTACCCCACAAAAGGATTAAAGAGGAAAGACTGTGTGTATTTCATTTCTTTTCTGTGTGCTTATTGATTTCTGTTAAATCCCACCCAGAGCAAGTTTTCCCTTTATGGTTCCTCTCAGTGACAACTCAAGTTACTTAAAACAAGTCCTTGAGAGGCTGCCCACACCACTGTTCCACACTCCACTATGAGTTAATCCCATAGATCCTGTAGGCTCTGAGATGGAGATTCATGGGAGGGCCACTTAACTGAGGATACTGTGCTTAGACCTGTTTTAGGAGAGCATGTCAGACCTACAGTGCACTCCATTCTCAGTCACCTGCACTCACAGAACGGAGGCACATGGGAACTAAATACTTTTCTCCTGGACTTCAAACTTGCATGATTTTTCACACCATTTTAACCTGAATGCACTTCTCTCTGGGCTAATAATAAAATCAATATTTACAGAGCAGACAACTCTGGTGACAGTCTTGTCTCCCATCCCTAAGCTGCTCAGACCCAGCCCTACCCATAACACAACAGTATGTCCCTCTAACATCAGCTGGGACTCATTTATGATTAGTTATTCTCCTCATCATGTGTGGATCCCTAACCTCTACTCCACAAAAATTGGTCAGACGTTTTACATCATCTTCACCTCCCCGTAGACATTCATAAAATCAGGATCAATAAATTGGAGACCCAGGGATGCCTGGGTGGCTCAGTTGGTTGGACAACTGCCTTAGGCTCAGGTCATGATCCCGGAGTCCCAGGATTGAGTCCCACATCAGGCTCCCAGCTCCACGCGGAGTCTGCTTCTCTCTCTGACCTTCTCCTCCCTCATGCTCTCTCTCACTGTCTCTCTCAAATAAATAAATAAAATCTTAAAAAAAAAATACAAATTGGAGACCCGATGCCTTTCCTGCAGGTGACTTCAAAATTTCTCTTATCTTTGTTTGGTCTTATTTTATTTTTTTTTAAAGATTTTTTTTATTTCTTTATTTAACAGAGAGAGAGAGATCACAAGTAGGCAGGGAGGCAGGGAGGCAGGCAGAGAGAGAGGGGGAAGCAGGCTCCCTGCTGAGCAGAGAGCCCGATGTGGGGCTCAATCCCAGGACCTGAGATCATGACCTGAGCCGAAGGCAGAGGCTTAACCCACTGAGCCACCCAAGCGCCCCTTGGTCTTGTTTTATTTTGTTTTTTCTCTTTTCTCTCAAAAGAACAGACATGTCTCTTCCTGTTCAAACCTTACCCTTCCACCTATAAATTCACCTTACTCTCTTCCATTTCCTCTTTCCATGAATTGTGCTTGTTCTGTTTACCTTGCCTCTGGCCCCTTCTCTTTTGCCTTCAAACCTGCTCAATTCTCAATCAGTCAGTTGTTCCCTCTCCTTTTCCTTCTTTGTGTGTGCTAACAAATTTCTTAAGAAATAGACTGAATTCCCTTCTTTGTCCTTGCACTCACCCCCAACTCCCTATAATGTGGTTTCTATCTTGACATGTCACATTTAGGCATTAAAAATGACTTCCTAATCACCAAGTCCAATGTCATTTATCCATTTTTTCTCCTTCTCCTGCACCCCACCTTCGTGTCTAATCAGTTGCCAACTCCTATGCCTTCTGTCTCCTGAAAGTCTCTAATGTTTAGTCCCTCCTCCTCACTACTACCACACCTATCCTGCAACCACTCAAGTATACACTGTCCTCTCCAACCTGGCCTTTATTTTCTTATTTCTAGCTATTGAAATGTTATCCATGATATAAAACCTTTCAAGAATTCCCACAAACTGAAGGTCAGGGCTACTTTCCTCATCCTTGATTTCTGGTTATACACCTATTATTACTATCATTACTCAAAGTCAGTAGACCAATGATGAGAGTGCTGACTATTATAAAGGAAGCTCTCCTCAGAAATACTACTTTAGCAAGGAAAAGCACCCTAAGAAGAGAAATTTGCTATGGGATAGCCACATAGTAGATAACTCACCCATAGATTGTTAAGAATCATGTGAATTGTGGATTCCAACATCCTCCTAGTTTATGGTCCTCTTACCCAAAACATTCTTTCATCCCAAAATGTAGCTGAGTTTGAAGAATAACTGTGAGTTTCAAACACTCCAAAAGATTTCCAAATAACACAAAAGTTTCTAGCTAACATTATACCTTAAAAGTTGAAGACAGGGGCACCTGGCTGACTCAGTAGGTAGAGCATGCAACTTTTGATCTTGGGTCATGATTTCAAGCACCATGTTGGTCATGAATCCTACTTTTTAAAAAAATCACTTAAAAGTTGAAGACAAATTCTAACTAGCCTAGGATAGAGCCATGGACAGCTGGAATAAATATAATTAAGCATTGATTACAACATGGAAAAAGACTCCTTAAGAGTCAGATTGTTTCTGTATACTATTTCCGTTTTGGCCAATGCTTTACTCCATGACTATTCTGTAAAGTAAGTGGAACCAAAGTGGCAAAAACATTGGAATTGGCACTATGGCAATTCTTCTGTATAAACAAGTTTATAAGATCTAGCTTTGCAAGCTTTGGATAGTCTGATAAAACAAAAAAAAAAAAAAAAAAGAAAGAAAAAGAAAAAAAAAAAACCGAGGTGGTCCTTAACTAAAAACATGTTTTTGTTATTGAGGACTTTTTATGTTTTGGCAATGAATTATTCAGTGCCCAAAATAGCATAATGAAAAAAAGGTGAACATTTTTTAAAGTACCTACATTCAGGGGCGCCTGGGTGGCTCAGTGGTTAATGTCTCTGCCTTCGGCTCAGGTCATGGTCTCAGGGTCCTGGGATCGAGCCTCACATTGGGCTCTCTGCTCAGCAGGGAGCCTGCCTCCTCCTCCTCTCTCTCTGCCTGCCTCTCTGCCTACTTGTGATCTGTCTGTCAAATAAATAAAAATCTTTAAAAAAAATAAATAAAAATAAAAAAATAAAGTACCTACATTCAGCATATCCTATAACCATGACCCCTTAGCTATCATGTAACTCTGTAAAGCACAAAGTTATTAGAAGACATCATCATAATATTCACCTTATATCTATCCTGAAAATGATTTAAAAACTGTTTAAGAATCTGTAGACACTTAAACATATAAAAATCATTCCCCAAAAGCCACAATTAAGAGTTACTCATTTTGTAACATTAAAACTCTTAAGCTAAAGAAAAAAATCAGAGGAAACATGGAAAAACTTAAATTAGCTAATCAAAGGGAGGCAAGCCATAGGAGACTCTTTTTTTTTTTTAAGATTTTATTTATTTATTTGACAGACAGAGATCACAAGTAGGCAGAGAGGCAGGCAGAGAGAGAGGAAGGGGGAAGCAGACTCCCTGCTGAGCAGAGGCTGGTCTCAATCCCAGGACCCTGTGATCATGACCTGAGCAGAAGGCAGAGGCTTTAACCCCCTGAGCCATCCAGGTGCCCCAAGAGACACTTAAATATAGGCAACAAACTGAGGGTTGCTGGGAGGTGGGGGGGAATGGGGTAATTGGGCAGTGGGCATTAAGGAGAGTACTTGATGTAATGAACACTGGATATTGTATGCAACTGAGGAATCACTAAGTTCTACCCCTAAAACTAACACCACACTATATGTGAACTAACTTGAATTTAAATAAAACCTTGAAAGAAGAATAAAGAAAGAAATGAGAGTATGCTGCTCCTCCCCATCTTTCTTTTATTAGATCATATTTGGCCGTCAGCCTATAGAATTAATCGTATGTGAGTTCCGAATTTCTACTAAACAAAAATAGAAAGGAAAGCTTTTTCTGGAAAGGGAAATATTTTAACATGGCATAAGTATTGATAAATTCTGAAAATGGAGTCTATACAGAGAAATGTGGCTATTTCAAGTTGGCAAAACTGTATGTGTCAAGGCTCAGTGTTAGGTCCCAAGTCATTAATCTCATCTACTGTGAAGGTCACTCATGAGCTACAATACTCCAGCACCTCCTCAAGCACATATACACAGCATCGTAGAGTCAGCTGGTATATGAAAGGAATATAGGCTTTAGGGTCAGACAATCCAGATTCAAATCTTGGCTCTATAACTTACTGGCTATGTGACCTTGAGTGGAGCTCAGGCTTTCACTTGCAAAGAGAAGTTAATATCAACTTCAGAAGTTGTTTGTTAGAATTAAATGAGATAATGTATGAGGCACCTGACACAATTTCCTTATCTTTTTGGATAAGTGATGAAACTGCAGCCTGACAAATGACAGCTCCCAGCATGAGAGGGTTAATAAGGAGACGTTATTCTAAGCTGCTGGTTCAGGGATAGGCATCCTGTCCCAGACAGCCCATCAGCCCCACTAATGGGATTTAAAACAGTTGCTGCCTCTTCCTCAGTCATGTAATGATTTCTGGACGGCCAGAGAAGCCCATTATCTGCAGTCCCTACTTCTGCTCTGTCTGGCGATAATGACTTTTTAGCACAACAACAGGACAGCGGTCTTCCACTTCCTGCTGCTCCACTGTGCAAAGGACCCTTGTTGAAGTCAAAGACAAACTGTCATCCCACCACAGAAGCCGGTAGTCTGTGAAATGCTGTCCACCAAATGCCACAAGAGCTCCTGGAGAGTTGTCCTCTAAGGCAAGGGTACCCTCTCAGGGGTTTCCTGGGACAATGTGAATATGATAGATGATAGCGTTCCAGTGAGAAAGTGAGACCCCAGCATCCCCACAGGACCTCTGAGGTTGATGCCGAGTACCAGAAACCTCCCCAGCCAGGTTGCTCTTACTTGCTCTCTCATCCCGCTCAGTTCATACAAGATGCCTGCAGAGCCCAAGGAAAAAACAAAAACAAAAACAAAAATGAATGTGCAAAAAACTGCCGCAAAACTCTGACTTAAAAATCAATATCCATGATCCCATTAACATTTTTTTCTCTATTCTTTGTATTTTTTATCTTACTGTTTTTATCTTGGTATAAAAAGTCACCTCAAATCCAGCTTAATAGTAGGCAAGATACGAGTCCTGAATAAATAAAACAAATAACATAATGAATTAAGGGCTTCTACTAGGCTTGAAGAGATCCCCCCCCAAAATTCTTGGCATTAATCATGAAAGGAAACTCTCACCCAAATGAAGGAAGATATAACATGTTCATTCTATGATTTGATTTGTCAAATTCATGCAAATGTAGGACTCCAAGTAAAAGGAAAATGATGTACTTGGTTTTGGTTATAAAATGGATGCAAGTGAATTTTTTTAAAAACTGATTCGAAAGCAGAAGAAAAAACTTCTATTTTTTTAGTTAACTAAAAAAAAGTTTTAACTGACTATTTAATCCAAGGTAGATATCAAATTTATTAAATATTATCTCTCACTTCAATAAAGAAAGCTATGAAGTTTAAAAACATTCATTGGGTGAAACAGAAAGGTCTGTCAAATGCTGATTGCATTTAAGCATACATTGTTACAGTCATTTTGGAAAGCATTCTGGCATTATATTTTAAGTGCCTGAAAATGTTCATTCCTGTTAATACATTTCTGGGAATCTATCCTAAAGAAATAATCCCAAATTCAGGAAGAAATTCTGCAGAAAGATATAACAGAAAAAAAAAAAATGGAAGCAAACTATAAAAATGTCCTATCATAGGGAAATAGTTACCTAAATTACAACATGCCTCTATGATGAAATAGCATTATCATTAAAATATTCTTAGTGGTACAAGAAATGATAACTGAAAATAATTTTAAAAAGAATTCAAATTGTGCATACAAGATCAACTATATAAAAAGGACAGAAGTATAAAAAACGCTACTAATAGTTAACTTTAATTTTGTGATACATATTCTTCCAAAATTTTCAAGTTGTCCACATTAGTATGTATTATGTTTAAACTCTGGAAAAATAATATATCTTATCTGTGAAAATAAATAAATGGGGTTAATTTGCAAAAGAAAAAAAAACACTTTTCACTGAGTGACATAACCTGTGCAGAGTTGGTTACCAGGCATCCTGGATCCAGAAGAGGAGTGGCTGAGCAGAGCAGAGGGAAGTAAGCCAGGAGCATGAAGGGTCTGGTTGGAAAGACCACCCAGCTGGAGGGCTGGCCTCAAAGTGGATTGTCAGTTCCAGATCTCTGGGTCCCACAGGGCAGGGTGAACTGAAGTGCAAGCCAGAGGGTGTGATTTGGTCAATAGAGCTGCAGCATTGTTCAGAGCCCAGCTATGACCAGAAAATAAATCAAACAATTAAAACTGACCAGAAATGACACAAATGATAGAATTAATAGACAGAAATATTAAAAGTTATTGTAAATACATTCTGTGTGTTCCAGAACCTAAAAGAAAGATTAAACATGTAAATTGAAATGTGGAAGATATAAAAAGGTTCAAGTCAAACTAGAAATCAAAACTGTAATGTCTAAAAAGAATAATAGTGGGATGGGGTTAAGAGTACATTAGAATTTTTTAGGGGGGAAAAAGATTGGTGAACTTGAAGACATAGCAATAGAAACTATCCAACATGAAACTCAGAGAGAAAATAAAGAGACTACGGAACACACCTGTGTTGGCTGTGAAACAATGTTAACTACATGTTAATATACATGTAATTGTCATCCCCCAAAACAAGAAAAGAGAATAAGAGACAGAAAAAAAAGTTATCTAAAGAAATAATAACCAAATTCTTTCAAATTCAATAAAATGTATAAACACTAAGATCCAAGTAGTTAAAAAGCAGCTCAACAAACACTAGCACTAGAAAATTGAAGCAAACTATACTAAGGCATATCCTATTTATATTGTTTAAAACCACGAATAAAGAGAAAAAAAATTTAAGAATCCAGAAAAAAAGAAAAGATATGTATGTGGGAACAAAGATAAGGGAGATAGCAGATTTCTTGTTGGATGTAAACCAAAAGATAATGGAGCAATATCTTCTTTGTATGTTTAAATCAACCTAGAATCCTATACACAGCAAACATATCTTTAAAAATAGAAAGCAAATAAAGACTTTTTCAGAGACACAGAAGCTGAAAAAGTTTATCACCAGCAGCCCTTCAGGCAGAAGGATAATGATACCGGATAGAAGTATGGATCCACACAAAGGAAAGAAGAGCACCAGTTTTATAGGGCTTCGCATAAAAGATATTTTTTCTATTTCTAGATCTATTTAAAAGATAACTATTTAAAGCAAAAATGATAGCAATGTATTGTTAGGTTATTAAACATATAGAATAAAATGTAATATATAAATAGCACAAAGTCCAGGGTGGGAGAAATGTAAGTATGCTGTTGCAAGGTTCTTATACTCTAAATAAAGTTTGGCATCCAATATGGGAAGTGTGGCATCTCTAACTTATCATTATAAACCCTAAAGCAATCACTAAAATAATTCAAAGACTTATTAAGTTAATAAGCCCACAAGAAAGTTAAAATGGATTCACTAAAAATAATCAACCCAAATGGAGGCAAATAAAGACAAAAGAGGGGAATAAAGAACTGATGGGAAAATAGAAAACAAAAACAAGATGGTAAATTTAAACCCTACTATAGCAATAATCACATTAAACATAAATTATCTAAATACCCCAATTAAAAAACTGCAATTGTTAGACTGGATTAAAAAACACAAGTGTCAAATATAAAGACACAAGTATGAAAGGATGGGGGAGAATATGCTAGTACGAATTTTTAAAAGTTGGGTTGGCTATATTAATAACAGACATAGTAAATATTCTTTCTTTTTAGAGCAAAGAGGATTGCCAGTTGTAAAAATGGTCATTTCACCAAATTTGTCTCAGACAGCTCTGGCAACAACTTGGTCCGGTTTGAACACCCTGTGCAGATAGGGCAGGACATCTTCTACACAGCTAGTGTCCTTCTGGGCGGCAGTGAACTCAGCTACTTTGGCAGAAAGGCATGACAAAGTACAGTGTGGGAAGGTGACCTTCCAGTTCCAATGCTCCTCAGACAGTAACAATGGGACTAGGGTCCAGGTTAGGCAGATCCCTGAGCTCATCTTCTATACCTAAGGTGCTAGGGGTGGCATGGGTGCACTATGATGGACACCAGGAGAAGACCTTTCTCAGCAGCTGGTCACCCCAGGAAGGAAAGTGTAGAAAACAGCTATCCTTTTATCCCCCAGTCAACTGTCTTTCTGACATCATTAAAGCCTTCATTTAATTGAGGGGGGAAGGGTCGTGATAAAAGAGTCTGTTCATCGACAGGATATGACAAGCCTAATGTTTATATACCCAATGACAAGCTTCAAAATATATGAAGCAAAAAATGATAAAACTGCAAGAACTAAACAAATCAACAAATGTAGGCAAAGCTCTCAACATTCTCTGTCAATAACTGACAGAAAAGTAGGAAACCAGTAAGGACATGGAAGATTTGAAGCAGACTATCAACTAACTTGACAATTGAAAATTATAGACTACTGCACCCAACACCAACAGGATTATTTTCAAGTGCACACAAAACATTTACTAAGAGACCATAATCTGTGCTTTAAATCAAGTCTTTTTTTTTAAATTAATTTTTTATTTTTTCAGCATAACAGTATTCATTATTGTTGCACCACACCCAGTGCTCCATGCAATCCGTGCCCTCTACCATACCCACCACCTGGTGCCCCCAACCTCCCACCCCCCACCCCTTCAAAATTCTCAGATCGTTTTTCAGAGTCCATAGTCTCTCATGGTTCACCTCCCCTTCCAATTTCCCTCAACTCCCTTCTATCCATCTCCCCTTGTCCTCCATGCTATTTGTTATGCTCCACAAATAAGTGAAACCATATGATAATTGACTCTCTCCGCTTGACTTATTTCACTCAGCATCATCTCTTCCAGTCCCGTCCATGTTGCTACAAAACTTGGGTATTCATCCTTTGTTTTTCTTTTTCTTTTTTTTTTTTACAGCTTTATAAACATATATTTTTATCCCCAGGGGTACAGGTCTGCGAATCGCCAGGTTTACACACTTCACAGCACTCACCATAGCACATACCCTCCCCAATATCCATAATCCCACCCCCCTCTCCCAACCCCCTCCCCCCATCAACCCTCAGATTGTTTTGTGAATTAAGAGTCACTTATGGTTTGTCTCCCTCCCAATCCCATCTTGTTTCATTTACTCTTCTCCTACCCCCTCAACCCCCCATGTTGCATCTCCTCTCCCTCATATCAGGGAGATCATATGATAGTTGTCTTTCTCCGATTGACTTATTTCGCTAAGCATGATACCCTCTAGTTCCATCACGTCGTCGCAAATGGCAAGATTTCATTTCTTTTGATGGCTGCATAGTATTCCATTGTGTATATATACCACATCTTCTTTATCCATTCGTCTGTAGATGGACATCTAGGTTCTTTCCATAGTTTGGCTATTGTAGACATTGCTGCTATAAACATTCGGGTGCACGTGCCCCTTCGGATCACTACGTTTGTATCTTTAGGGTAAATACCCAGCAGTGCAATTGCTGGGTCATAGGGTAGTTCTATTTTCAACATTTGGAGGAACCTCCATGCTGTTTTCCAGAGTGGTTGCACCAGCTTGCATTCCCACCAACAGTGTAGGAGGGTTCCCCTTTCTCCGCATCCTCGCCAGCATCTGTCATTTCCTGACTTGTTCATTTTAGCCACTCTGACTGGTGTGAGGTGATATCTCACTGTGGTTTTGATTTGTATTTCCCTGATGCCGAGTGATATGGAGCACTTTTTCATGTGTCTGTTGGCCATCTGGATGTCTTCTTTGCAGAAATGTCTGTTCATGTCCTCTGCCCATTTCTTGATTGGATTATTTGTTCTTTGGGTGTTGAGTTTGCTAAGTTCTTTATAGATTTTGGACACTAGACCTTTATCTGATATGTCATTTGCAAATATCTTCTCCCATTCTGTCAGTTGTCTTTTGGTTTTGTTAACTGTTTCCTTTGCTGTGCAAAAGCTTTTGATCTTGATAAAATCCCAAAAGTTCATTTTTGCCCTTGCTTCCCTTGCCTTTGGGGATGTTCCTAGGAAGATGTTGCTGTGGCTGAGGTCGAAGAGGTTGCTGCCTGTGTTCTCCTCGAGGATTTTGATGGATTCCTTTCTCACATTGAGATCCTTCATCCATTTTGAGTCTGTTTTTGTGTGTGGTGTAAGGAAATGATCCAATTTCATTTTTCTGCATGTGGCTGTCCAATTTTCCCAACACCATTTATTGAAGAGGCTGTCTTTTTTCCATGGGACATTCTTTCCTGCTTTGTCGAAGATGAGTTGACCATAGAGTTGAGGGTCTATTTCTGGGCTCTCTATTCTGTTCCATTGATCTATGTGTCTGTTTTTGTGCCAGTACCATGCTGTCTTGATGATGACAGCTTTGTAATAGAGCTTGAAGTCCGGAATTGTGATGCCACCAACTTTGGCTTTCTTTTCAATATTCCTTTGGCTATTCGAGGTCTTTTCTGGTTCCATATAAATTTTAGGATTATTTGTTCCATTTCTTTGAAAAAAATAGATGGTACTTTGATAGGAATTGCATTAAATGTGTAGATTGCTTTAGGTAGCATAGACATTTTCACAATATTTATTCTTCCAATCCAGGAGCATGGAACATTTTTCCATTTCTTTGTGTCTTCCTCAATTTCTTTCATGAGTACTTTATAGTTTTCTGAGTATAGATTCTTAGGCTCTTTGGTTAGGTTTATTCCTAGGTATCTTATAGTTTTGGGGGCAATTGTAAATGGGATGGACTCCTTAATTTCTCTTTCTTCTGTCTTGTTGTTGGTGTAGAGAAATGCAACTGATTTCTGTGCATTGATTTTATATCCTGACACTTTACTGAATTCCTGTACAAGTTCTAGCAGTTTTGGAGTGGAGTCTTTTGGGTTTTCCACATATAGTATCATATCATCTGCAAAGAGTGATAGTTTGACTTCTTCTTTGCCGATTTGGATGCCTTTAATTTCCTTTTGTTTTCTGATTGCTGAGGCTAGGACTTCTAGTACTATGTTGAATAGCAGTGGTGATAACGGACATCCCTGCCGTGTTCCTGACCTTAGCGGAAAAGCTTTCCGTTTTTCTCCATTGAGAATGATATTTGCGGTGGGTTTTTCATAGATGGCTTTGATAATATTGAGGTATGTACCGTCTATCTCTACACTTTGAAGAGTTTTGATCAGGAAGGGATGCTGTACTTTGTCAAATGCTTTTTCAGCATCTATGGAGAATATCATATGGTTCTTGTTCTTTCTTTTATTAATGTGTTGTATCACATTGATTGATTTGTGGATGTTGAACCAGCCCTGCAGCCCTGGAATAAATCCCACTTGGTCGTGGTGAATAATCCTTTAATGTACTGTTGAATCCTATTGGCTAGTATTTTGGCGAGAATTTTTGCATCTGTGTTCATCAAGGATATTGGTCTGTAGTTCCCTTTTTTGATGGGATCCTTGTCTGGTTTTGGAATCAAGGTGATGCTGGCCTCATAAAATGAGTTTGGAAGTTTTCCTTCTATTTCTATTTTTTGGAACAGTTTCAGGAGAATAGGAATTAGTTCTTCTTTAAATGTTGGTAGAATTCCCCCGGGAAGCCGTCTGGCCCTGGGATTTTGTTTGTTTGGAGATTTTTGATGACTGTTTCAATCTCCTTACTGGTTATGGGTCTGTTCAGGCTTTCCATTTCTTCCTGGTTCAGTTGTGGTATTTTATATGTCTCTAGGAATGCATCCATTTCTTCCAGATTGTCAAATTTGTTGGCGTAGACTTGCTCATAGTATGTTCTTATAATTGTCTGTATTTCCTTGGTGTTCGTTGTGATCTCTCCTCTTTCATTCATGATTTTATTTATTTGGGTCCTTTCTCTTTTCTTTTTGATAAGTCTGGCCAGGGGTTTATCAATCTTATTAATTCTTTCAAAGAACCAGCTCCTAGTTTCATTGATTTGTTCTATTGTTTTTTTTGGTTTCTATTTCATTGATTTCTGCTCTGATCTTTAGGATTTCTCTTCTCCTGCTGGGTTTAGGGTTTCTTTCTTGTTCTTTCTCCAGCTCCTTTAGGTGTAGGGTTAGGTTGTGTACCTGAGACCTTTCTTGTTTCTTGAGAAAGGCTTGTACTGCTATATATTTTCCTCTCAGGACTGCCTTTGTTGTGTCCCACAGATTCTGAACCGTTGTGTTTTCATTATCATTTGTTTCCATGAATTTTTTCAATTCTTCTTTAATTTCCTGGTTGACCCATTCATTCTTTAGAAGGATGCTGTTTAGTCTCCATGTATTTGGGTTCTTTCCAAATTTCCTCTTGTGATTGAGTTCTAGCTTTAGAGCTTTGTGGTCTGAAAATATGCAGGGAATGATCCCAATCTTTTGATACCGGTTGAGACTTGATTTAGGACCAAGAATGTGATCTATTCTGGAGAATGTTCCATGTGCACTAGAGAAGAATGTGTATTCTGTTGCTTTGGGATGAAATGTTCTGAATATATCTGTGATGTCCATCTGGTCCAGTGTGTCATTTAAGGCCTTTATTTCCTTGTTGATCTTTTGCTTGGATGATCTGTCCATTTCAGTGAGGGGAGTGTTAAAATCCCCTACTATTATTGTATTCTTGTCGATGTGTTTCTTTGATTTTGTTATTAATTGGTTTATATAGTTGGCTGCTCCCACGTTAGGGGCATAGATATTTAAAATTGTTAGATCTTTTTGTTGGACAGTTCCTTTGAGTATGATATAGTGTCCTTCCTCATCTCTTATTGTAGTCTTTGGCTTAAAATCTAATTGATCTGATATAAGGATTGCCACTCCTGCTTTCTTCTGATGTCCATTAGCATGGTAAATTCTTTTCCACCCCCTCACTTTAAATCTGGAGGTGTCTTCGGGTTTAAGATGAGTTTCTTGTAGGCAACATATAGATGGGTTTTGTTTTTTTATCCATTCTGATACCCTGTGTCTCTTGATTGGGGCATTTAGCCCATTAACATTCAGGGTAAGTATTGAGAGATATGAATTTAGTGCCATTGTATTGCCTGTAAGGTGACTGTTATTGTATATTGTCTCTGTTTCTTTCTGATCTACTACTTTTACGGTCTCTCTTTGCTTAGAGGACCCCTTTCAATATTTCCTGTAGAGCTGGTTTGGTATTTGCAAATTCTTTCAGTTTTTGTTTGTCCTGGAAGCTTTTAATCTCTCCGTCTATTTTCAATGATAGCCTAGCTGGATATAGTATTCTTGGCTGCATGTTTTTCTCATTTAGTACTCTGAATATATCATGCCAGCTCTTTCTGGCCTGCCAGGTCTCTGTGGATAAGTCTGCTGCCAATCTAATATTTTTACCATTGTACGTTACAGACTTCTTTTCCCGGGCTGCTTTCAGGATCTTTTCTTTGTCACTAAGACTTGTAAATTTTACTATTAGGTGACGGGGTGTGGACCTATTCTTATTGATTTGAGGGGGGTTCTCTGAACCTCCTGAATTTTGATGCTTGTTCCCTTTGCCATATTGGGGAAATTCCTCTCCAATAATTCTCTCCAATATACCTTCTGCTCCCCTCTCTGTTTCCTCTTCTTCTGGAATCCCAATTATTCTAATGTTGTTTCGTCTTATGGTGTCACTTATCTCTCGAATTCTCCCCTCGTGGTCCAGTAGCTGTTTGTCCCTCTTTTGCTCAGCTTCTTTATTCTCTGTCATTTGGTCTTCTATATCGCTAATTCTTTCTTCTGCCTCATTTATCCTAGCAGTGAGAGCCTCCATTTTTGATTGCACCTCATTAATAGCTTTTTTTATTTCAACTTGGTTAGATTTTAGTTCTTTTATTTCTCCAGAAACGGCTTTTATATCTCCCGAGAGGGTTGCTTTAATATCTTCCATGCCTTTATCAAGCCCGGCTAGAACCTTGAGAATCATCATTCTGAACTCTAGATCTGACATATTACCAATGTCTCTATTGATTAGGTCCCTAGCCTTTGGTACTGCCTCTTGTTCTTTTTTTTGTTGTGAATTTTTCCGCTTTGTCATTTTGTCCAGATAAAAGTTTATGAAGGAGCAAGTAAAATACTAAAAGGGTGGCAACAACCCCAGGAAAATATGCTTTAGCCAAATCAGAAGAGATCCCAAATCGTAAGGGGGGAGAAAGGGGATAAAAATGGGTTCAAAAAGAAAAAAAAAAAAAAAGAAAGAAACTATTTAAAAAAAGAAAGCCGATAAAGAAAAAATATAAAAAGAGGAAAAAATATATGTATATATTAGATAAACTATTTTAAAAAAACGTTAAGAAAACGGTAAAAGTTAATAGAAAAATTTAGCAGAAGAAGAGAAAAAGAAAAAAAAATTGAAAAAGAAAAAAAAATTAAATTAACTGCAAGGCTAAAAAATAATGGGGAGAAAGCCATGAGTTCCGTGCCTTGCTTTCTTCTCCTCTGGAATTTCACCGCTCTCCTTGGTATTGAAACTGCACTCCTCGGTAGGTGAACTTGGTCCTGGCTGGTTTCCCGTTGATCTTCTGGGGGAGGGGCCTGTTGTAGTGATTCTCAAGCGTCTTTGCCCCAGGCGGAGTTGCACCGCCCTTACCGGGGGCCGCGCTGAGTAATCCGCTCGGGTTTGCTTTCGGGAGCTTTTGTTCCCTGAGTACTTTCCGTAGAGTCCGGAGGACGGGAATGAAGATGGCGGCCTCCCCGTCTCCGGCCCGGAGGAGCCGAGAGCCCGGGGCCCCACTCCTCAGTGCGCCCTCAGAGAACAGCGCCCAATGATTCCCGTCACCCTGGCCTCCGGCCGCGCTCTGAGCTGACCGAGCCTGCGACCGGTTCAAGGCAACCCCGAGCTGAGAGTCACTCCTCGGCTCTGTCTCTGTAGCTGGCTTCCCCGTTCTAATACCTGTGAGCTCTGCGACACTCAGACACCCCGATCCTTCTGTGACCCTGCGGGACCTGAGGCCGCGCTGACCCCGCCTGGGCTTCACCCCAGTTAAGCCTCTGGAGCGATGTCCCTCAGCGGAACAGACTTTTAAAAGTCCCGATTTTGTGCTCCGTTGCTCCGCCACTCGCCGGGAGCCGGCCCCTCCCCCCGCGGTCTATCTTCCCGTCGCTTTGGATTCACTTCTCCGCCAGTCCTACCTTGCAGAAAGTGGTTGATTTTCTGTTTCTAGAATTGCTGTTCTTCTTCTCTTCAATCTCCCGTTGGATTTGTAGGTGTTTGCAATCTTTAGATAAGCTATTTAGCTGATCTCCCGTTACCCGAAGTAGTCTCAGCCTGCTACTTCTCCGCCATCTTGACTCCTCCTACTTAAATCAAGTCTTAAATAATTTGAAAGGATCCAAATCATACAAAGTATGGTCTCTGAACAAATAGAATTAAATTAGAAATAGAATTAAATTAAAATTAAGACAAAAACATCCCAAATATTTTGGAAACTAAATAGCACTTTCAAATAAACCTTGAATCAAAGAAGAAATTAAAAAAATAAGTTGGAAAGTATTTTGAACTAAATGAAATCACAACATATCAAAATCTGTGAAATGCAGCTAACACAATATCTGGAGGGCAGTTTCAAGCACTAAATACCTATATTAGAAAAAAAAATAGAACTTTCAAGTCAATGATCTTAACTTCTACCATAAGAAACTAGAAAAAGAAAAGCATATTAAACCTAAAGTGATCAGAAGAAGGCAAATCAAGATCAGAAAACAAATCAATGAAATAGAAAAGAGAAGAGCAATAGAGAAAAATCAAACGAAACAAAAAGCTGGTCCATTTCAGGAAATCAAAATCAATAAACCTCTATCCATACTGATTACGAAAAGAAAAAAGAGACACACAAATTACCAATACAACAAATGAGTGAAGTGACATCATTGCAAATTCCACAGTTATTAAAAAGATAGTAAGGAAACATTATAAATCACTTTATATTAATTACTATATATGTAAATGATTTTATATTATATATTATATAATATATATAAATTATTTTATATTAATACATTTGACAAGTTAGATGAAAAAATCAAATTACTTAAAAGATACAAACTGCCAAAGCTCACTCAAGAGGAAATAATCTATTTCCTTAATAGACAGTCCTATATCTAGAAATTGAATTTGTAGTAAAAAATCTTCCCACATAAAAACACTTTTCGCCTAAATGGCTTCAGTGATTAATTTTACCAAACATTTATGGGAGAAATAATACCAATTTTATATAAGCTTCTCAGGAAATTTAGAAATCAGATACATAAACCAGTGGAACAGAGTAAAGAGCCCAGATATGGACCCAAAACTCTATGGTCAAATAATCTTTGACAAAGCAGGAAAAAATATACAGTGGAAAAAAGACAGTCTCTTCAATAAATGTGCTGGGAAAAATGGACAGCTATGTATAGAAGAATGAAACTCAACCATTCTCTTACACCATACACAAAGATAAACTCAAAATGGATAAAAGACCTCAATGTGAGGCAGGAATCTATCAAAATCCTAGAGGAGAACATAGGCAGTAACCTCTTTGACATTGGCCACAGCAACTTCTTTCAAGACATGTCCCCAGAGGCAAAGGAAACAAAAGCAAAAATGAACTTCTGGGATTTCATCAAGATCAAAGTTTTTGCACAGCAGAGGAAACAGTCAACAAAACAAAGAGGCAACCCCTGAAATGGGAGAAGATATTTGCAAATGGCACTACAGACAAAGGGCTGATATCCAAGATCTTTAAAGAACTCCTCAAACTCAACACACACAAAACAGATAATCATGTCAAAAAATGGGCAGAAGACATGAACAGACACTTCTCCAAAGAAGACATACAAATGGCTAACAGACACATGAAAAAATGTTCATCATCATTAGCTATCAGGGAGATTCAAATCAAAACCACCTTCTTAGAACGGCCGAAATCAACAAGACAGTAAACAACAAGAGTTGGGGAGGATGTGGAGAAAGGGGAACCCTCTTACACTGTTGGTGAGAATGCAAATTGGTGCAGCCACTTTGGAAAACAGTGTGGAGATTCCTTAAGAAATTAAAAATAGAGCTATCCTATGACCCTGCAATTGTGCTACTGGGTATTTACCCCAAAGATATAGACATAGTGAAAAGAAGGGCTGTCTGTACCCCAATGTTCATAGCAGCAATAACCACAGTCGCCAAACTGTGGAAAGAGCCAAGATGCCCTTCAACAGATTAATGGATAAAGAAGATATGGTCCAGGGGCACCTGAGTGGCTCGGTGGGTTGGGCCTCAGCTCGTGATCTCAGAGTCCTGGGATTGAGCCCCTCATTGGGCTCTCTGCTTCTCAGGGAGCCTGCTTCCCCCCTTCTCTCTCTGCCTGCTGCTCTGCCTATTTGTGATCTCTTTTTTTCTGTCAAATGAATAAATAAAAATCTTAAAAAAAAAAAAAGAAGATATGGTCCATATATACAATGGAATCTTATCCCTCCATCAGAAAGAATGAATACTCAACTTTTGTGTCAACATGGATGGGACTGGAGGAAATTATGCTAAGTGAAGTAAGACAAGCAGAGAGAGTCAATTATCATATGGTTTCACTTACTTGTAGAGTATAAGGAATAACATGAAGGACATTAGGAGAAGGAAAGGAAAAGTGAATTGGGGGAAATCGGAAGGGGAAATGAAGCATGAGAGACTGCAGACTCTGAGAAACAAACTGAGGGTTTTGGAGGGGAGAGGGGTAGTTAGGTCCACCAGGTGGTGGGTATTAAGGAGGGAACGTATTGCATGGAGCACTGGGTGTGGTGCATAAACAATGAATCTTGGAACACTGAAAAAATAAAATTAAATTTAAAAAATCAACTGTATTTCTAGCACAACAAAAAATTGAAAATTAAATTTTTTTAAAAAATTAACATTTACAATAACATACAAAAAATGAAACACTTGTGAATAAATCTGAAAAAAACATGTATGAGACCTGTACACTGAAAATCACAAAACATAGCTTAAAGAAATTAAGGGAGGCTTAAATATATGGGCAGATATTACATGTTTATGTATGAGCATGACTCCGTATCTTCAAGTTGTCATTTTTTCCCAAACTGATCTATAGATTCAATGAAACCCCACTCAAAATCCCAGTAGGCTTTTGTGTAGGAATTGCCAAGCTTATTCTAAAATTTATATAGTAGTAGAAAGAGCCTAGACTAGGCAAAAACAAAACAAAACTTTGAAAAGGAAGCACAAGGTTGAAGAATTTACACAACCTGACTTCCAGAGTCCAGAATTAGACCTACATATATAACCAATTCATTTTTTAAATATTTTTATCTGAGTATATTTGACATTCAATATTATGTTACTTTGGGATATACAAAATGACTCAGCATCTCTCTACATTGTGCTATGCTCATAACGAGTGTAACTATTATTTGTCACCATAAAATGCTATTACAATATCACTGACTACATTCCCTATGCTGTGTTTTTTATTCCCATGATTTCATTCCATAATTGAATATCTTTATCTCCCACTTCCCTTCACCTATTTTCCCCAGCCCCCTACTTCGTGAAACTATCAGTTTGTTCTCTGTATTTATACATATGATTCTGCTTTTTGGAGGGAGGTTGGAGAGAGATGGGCTGAACAGGTGGTGGGTATTAAGGAGGGCACTTGTCATGTTGAGCACTACTGTTATATGTGAGTGATGAACCACCAAATGCTACTCCTTAAACCAATGTTACACTATATGTTAATTAACTAGGATTTAAATAAAAATTTGAAAAAAAAATTGACATATCAATAACTGGCAAGGGGAGGAAAAAGATGGCAGAGGAGTAGGAGACCTACATTTTCATCTGGTTCCAGAAATTCAGCAGATAGTTATTAAACCATTCTGAACACCTATAAACTCAACAGGAGATATAAATAAATAAATAAATAAATAAATAAATAAATAAATAAATAACAGCAGCAATTCTAGGAACAAAAAATTGACCACTTTCTGGAAGGCAGGAAGTATGGAGAAGTGAATCTGAGGGGAAACCAGCTCCTAGCAAGCAATAGAGCAACGGACCACGAAATCAGAACGTTTAGAATTCTGCTCCACTGAGGGATGTAGCTTCAGAGGCTAAGCAGGGGGTGGAGTGCTTGCTGGGACAGTGTGGTCTCAGGACCCACAGAACACAGAAAGACCGGGGGTGCCTGTGTGTGGCAGAGCTCCTAGGTATCAGAGCCGGGAAGCTGGTTACAGAAACAGAACCATGGAGGGGGATTTCAGCTTGGGTTACCTTAAACCTTGATCTGAGGCACAGTCAGACCACTGCTTTTCAAGCAGGGACCCCACAACTGGAAGATCCAAGGATACTCACCTTTCTCCCACTGGAGGAGTGGTGAGGAATGTGCTGCAGGAATCCACTGGGTTTGGAGACATCAAATGTGGCCATGCACCACAGATAGAAACGTTAAGTCACAAGCCTCATGAGGACAAAGTGCAGCTGGTGACCAAAGAGATAGGAATGATTGACTGCTTTTCTCTGAGGGCGACTGAGGAGTGGGGCCCTGTGCTCTCAGCAACTCCGGGACAGAGATTGGGAGGCCGCCATTTTCATTCCCATCCTCCAAAGCTGTAGGAAAGTGTTCAGGGAACAAAAGCTCCCAAGAGCGAACCTGAGTGGATTACTTAGCCCAGTCCCTGGCAAGGGCAGTACAATCCCACCTCAGGCAAAGACATTTGAGAATCACTGCAACAGTCTCCTCCCCCAGAAGATCAGCAAGAACATCCAGCCAAGACCAAGTTCAGGAGTCAATGGGACCTGTAAAACTCCAGAGCTAGGGGAACACAGCCCACAGAATTCAAGACTTTTTTTTCCCCAGGATTCTTTCAGTCTTTCAAAGTTAAATTTTTTTAATTTTTTTTTCTTATTATATTTTTAAAAATTTTCCCTTTCCTATTTTAACCTTTTTAACTATTTTATCTTATCAATACCTTTTAAAAATCTTTTTAAATTTTCATTGCTATAGTCACATTCTATCCTGTTGTTGTATTTAACCTTATTTTTTGTATACATATAAGCTTTACTTTCTTTAAAATTTTGGGATACAGTTCCTTCTAATGGATCAAAATATACCCTAAATCTAGCATATGGCTTTTTTTAGTCTCCATCCTGCTCACATTCTCTCCTTCCTTTTTTCTTTTTTCAACCAACTTCCTATCTTATCAATTCCTTTTTTAAAATTTTTTTAATATTCATCTTTACATTCATATTCCATCCCTGCATCGTGTTTACCCATATATATAAGTTTTTCTTTCTTTGAAATTTTGGGAGGTATTTTCTTCTAACAGACCAAAATATACCCAAAATCAAGTGTGTGGTTCTGTTCTATTCAACAGTCTAATCATAATTTTTTTTCTTTTTCTTTCCCTTTCTTCTCCCCTCAGTTTTGGGTCTCTTCTGATTTGGTTAGTGTACACTTTTCTGAAGTCATTGCTACACTTTCAGTATTTTGTTTTCTCATTCA
Organism: Lutra lutra; assembly: GCF_902655055.1. NCBI lineage: Eukaryota > Metazoa > Chordata > Mammalia > Carnivora > Mustelidae > Lutra > Lutra lutra. The sequence continues at coordinate 84,307,926 of NC_062278.1, forward strand.
TCTATTCTCCTCTGGATAAAATGACAAGGCAGAAAAACTCACCTCAAAAAAAAAAAAAAAAAAGAACAAGAGGCAGTGCCAACAGCTAGGGACCCAATCAATATGAACATTAGTAGGATGTCAGAACTAGAATTCAGAATGATGATTATAAAAATGCTAGCTGGGCTTGAAAAAAGCATAGAAAATAATGGAGAATGCCTTTCTGGAGAAATAAAATCCCTTTCTGGAGAAATAAAAGAACTAAAATCTAACCAAGTTGATATTTAAAAAGCTATTAATGAGGTGTAATAAAAAATGGAGGCTCTTACTGCTAGGATATATGAGGCAGAAGAGAGAATTAGTGATATAGAAGACCAAATAATGGAGAATAAAGAAGCTGAGAAAAAGAGAGATAAACAACTATTGGACGATAGGGGAGAATTTGAGAGATAAGCGATACCATAAGATGAAACACTATTAGAATAACTGGGATCCCAGAAGAAGAAGAAAGAAAGAGAGGGGCAGAAGGTATATTGGAGTGAATTATAGTAGAGAATTTCCCTAATCTGGGGAAGGAAACAAGCATCAAAATCCAGGAGGCACAGAGAACCTCCCCTCAAAATGAATAAAAATAGGTCAATACCTTATCATCTAATAGTAAAACTTACAAGCCTCAGTGACAAAGAGAAAATCCTAAAAGCCCCTTGGGACAAGAAGTCTGTAAAATACACTGGTAAAAATATTAGATTGGCAGCAGACCCATCCACAGAGACCTGGCAGGCCAGAAAAGACTGGCATAATATATTCAGAGCACTAAATGAGAAAAATTTGCAGCCAAGAATATTATATCCAGTAAGGCCATCACTGAAAATAGGAGGAGAGATGAAAAGCTTCCAAGACAAACAAAAACTAAAATAATTTGTGAACACCAAACCAGCCCTACAGGAAATATTGAAAGGGGTCCTCTAAGCAAAGAGAGAGCCTAAAAGTAACAGACCAGAAAGGAACAGAGACAATATACAGTATCAGTCACCTTACAGGTAGGACAATGGCACTAAATTTGTATCTTTCTATAGTTATCCTGAAAGTAAATGGGCTAAATACACCAATCAAAAGACACAGGGTATCAGAATGGATTAAAAAACAAGACCTATCAATATGCTATCTGCAAGAAACTCATATTAGAACCAAAGACACCTCCAGATATAAAGTGAGGGGTTGGAAAACAATTTATCATGGTAATGGACATCAAAAGAAAGCTGGGGTGGCAATCCTTACATTAAATAAATTAAATTTTAACCCAAAGACTATAATAAGAGGTGAAGAAGGATACTATATCATACTTAAATGGTCTATCCAATAAGAAGATCTAACAATTTTAAATATCTATGCCAGACACCTGGGTTGCTCAGTGGGTTAAAGCCTCTGCCTTCGGCTCAGGTCATGATCCCAGGGTCCTGGGATCAAGCCCCACATGGGGCTCTCTGCTCAGTGGGGAGCCTGCTTCCTCCTCTCTCTCTACTTGTGATCTCTGTCTGTGAAATAAATAAATAAATAAAATCTTTTAAAACAATAAATAAATAGGAGCACCTGGGTGGCTCAGTGGGTTAAGCATCTGCCTTCGGCTCAGGTCATGATCTCAGGGCCCTGGGATCGAGTCCCGCATCGGGCTCTCTGCTCAGCGGAGAACCTGCTTCCTCCTCTATCTCTCTCTCTGCCTGCCTTTCTGCCTACTTGTGATTTCTCTCTGTGAAATAAATAAATAAAATCTTTAAAAATAAATAAATAAATAAATATCTATGCCCCTAACATAGGAGCAGCCAATTATATAAACCGTTTAGTAACAAAATCAAAGAAACACATTGACAATAATATAATAATAGCAAGGGACATTAACACCCCCCTTGCTGAAAGGGACAGATTATCTAAGCAAAACATCAATAAAGAAATAAAGGCCTTAAATGACACACTGGACCAGATGGAAATCACAGATATATTCAGAACATTCAATCCCAAAGCAACAGAATGCACATTCTTCTCTAGTGTACATAGAATATTCTCTAGAATAGATCACATTCTGGTCACAAATCGGGTCTCAACCACTACCAAATGACTGGGATCTTTCCATGCATATTTTCAGACCACAATGCTTTGAAACTAGAACTCAATCACAAGAGGAAAGTTGGAAAGAACCCAAATACATCAAGGCTAAAGAGCATTCTACTAAAGAGTGAATGGGTCAACCAGTAAATTAAAAAACAGTTTTAAAAAATTCATGGAAACGAATGAAAAGGAAAACATAACTCTTCAAAATCCTTGGGATACAAGATGGCCAACAGACACATGAAAAAGTGCTCCACATCACTGGGCATCAGGGAAATACAAATCAAGACCACAATGAGATATCACCTCACACCAGTCAGAATAGCTAAAATTAACAAGTCAGGAAATGACAGAGGTTGGTGAGGATGCAGAGAAAGGGGAACCCTCCTACACTGTTGGTGGGAATGCAAGCTGGTGCAACCACTCTGTAAAACAGCATGGAGGTTCCTCAAAAAGTGAAAACAGAGCTACCTTATGACCCAGCAATTGCACTACTGGGTATTTACCCTAAAGATACAAACGTAGTGATCCAAAGGGGCAGGTGCACCTGAATGTTTTAGCAGCAATGTCCACAATAGCCAAACTATGGAAAGAACCTAGATGTCCATCAACAGATGAGTGGAAAAAGAAGATGTGGTATATATATACAATGGAATACTATGCAGCCATCAAAAGAAATGAAATCTTGCCATTTGCGACAACGTGGATGGAACTAGAGGGTATTATGCTTAGCGAAATAAGTCAATAGGAGAAAGACAACTGTCATATGATCTCCCTGATATGAGGAAGTGGAGATGCAACGTGGAGGGCTTGGGGGTAGGAAAAATAAATGAAACAAGATGGGATCAGGAGGGAGACAAACCATAAAAGATTCTTAATCTCACAAAACAAACTGAGGGTTGCTGGGGGAGGGGGCTAGGAAGAGGGTGGTGGGGTTATAGACATTGGGGAGGGTATGTGCTATGGTGAGTGCTATGAAGTGTGTAAACCTGGCAATTCACAGACCTGTACCCTGGGGCTAATAATACATTTATGTATATAAAAAATAAAAAATTTTAAAAAAATCTTTGGGATAGAGCAAAGGGATACTTTCCTGAGAGGAAAGTATATAGCAATACAAGCCTTTCTCAAGAAACAAGAAAGGTCTCAAATACACAACCTAACCCTACACCTAAAGGAGCTGAGAAGAACAGCAAAGAAAGCCTAAACTCAGCAGGAGAAGAGAAATAATAAAGATCAGAGCAGAAACCAATGAAATAGAAACCAAAAGAACAGTAGAACAGATCAACACAACTAGGAGCTGGTTCTTTGAAAGAATTAATAAGATTGATAAACCCCTGGCCAGACTTATCAAAAAAAAAAAAAGAGAGAGAGAGAGAGAGAGAGAGAGAGAGAAAGGACCCAAATAAATAAAATCATGAATGAAAGAGAAGAGATCACAACACCACCAAAGAAATAAAATTATAAGAACATATGAGCAACTATACGCCAGCAAATTTGACAATCTGGAATAAATAGATGCATTTCCAGATACATATAAACTTCCAAAACTGAACCAAGAAGAAATAGAAAACATTAAATGACCCATAACTGTAATTAAAGAGCTTAAAGCCATAATTAAAAATCTCCCAACAAATAAGGGCCCAGGACCAGACCACTTCCCCAGGGAATTCTACCAAACATTTAAAGAATTAATACCTATTCTCCTGAAACTGTTCCAAAAAATAGAAATGGAAGGAAAACTTCCGAACTCATTTTATGAGACCAGCATGACCTTGATCCCAAAACCAGTCAAAAACCCCATCTAAAAGGAGACTTACACACCACTATCCTTGATGAACATGAATGCAAAAAATTCTCACCAAAATACTAGCCAATAGGATCCAACAGTACATTAAAAGGATTATTCACACACACACACAAAAAGAGTGGGATTTATTCCTGGACTGCAAGTTTGGTTCAACATCCACAAATCAATCATTAATACAATACATTAATAAAAGAAAGAACAAGAACCATATGATACCCTCAATAGATGCTGAAAAAGCATTTGACAAAGTACAACATCCTTTCTTGATCAAAACTCTTCACAGTGCAGGGATAGATGGTATACCTCAATACTATAAAAGCCATCTATGAAAAACCCACAGTGAATATCATTCTCAATGAGGAAAAACTGAGAGCTTTTCCGCTAAGGTCAGGAACATGGAGGGATGTCTGTTATCACCACTGCTATTCAACATAGTACTAGAAGTCCTAGCCTCGGCAGTCAGACAACAAAAAGAAATTAAACGCATCCAAATCAGCAAAGAAGAAGTCAAACTATCACTCTTTGCAGATGATATGATACTATATGTGGAAAACCCAAAAGACACAACTCCAAAACTGCTACAACTCATACAGGAATTCAGTAAGGTGTCAGGATATAAAATCAATGCACGGAAATCAGTTGCATTTCTATACACCAACAGCAAGACAGAAGAAAGAGAAATTAAGGACTCAATCCCATTTACAATTGCACCCAAAACCATAAGTTACTTAGTAATAAATCTAACCAAAGAGGCAAAGAATCTGTATTCAGAAAACTATAAAGTACTCATGAAAGAAACTGAAGAAGACACAAAGAAATGGAAAAATGTTCCATGTCATGGTTTGGAAGAACAAATGTGAAAATGTCTATGCTACCTAAAGCAATATACACATTTAATGCAATCCCTATCCCTATCAATATAACCTTAACTTTTTATAAAAGAAATGGAACAAATAATTCTAAAATTGCATTTAATGCAATACCTAGCAATATAACCTCAATTTTTTTTAAAGAAATGGAACAAATAATTCTACACAAAGAATAGCCAGAGGAATGTTGAAAAAGAAAACCAAATTGGGCAGCATGATAATTCCAGACTTCAAGCTGTATTACAAAGCTGTCATCATCAAGACAGTATGGTACTGGCACAAAAACAGACACATAGATCAATGGAACAGAATAGAGAGCCCAGAAATGGACCCTGAACTCCATGGTCAACTAATCTTTGACAAAGCAGGAAAGAATGCCCTATGGAAAAAAGACAGTCTCCTCAACAAATGGTATTGGGAAAATTGGACAGCCACAGGCGGAAGATTGAAACTGGACCATTTCCTTACACCACACACAAAAATAGACTCCACATGGATGAAAGACCTCAATGTGAGACAGGAATCCATCAAAATCCTTGAAAAGAAAACGGGCAGCAACCTCTTTGACCTCAGCCACAGCAACTTCTTCCTGGACACATCGCCAAAAGCAAGGGAAGCAAAGGCAAAAATGAACTACTGGGACTTCATCAAGATTAAAAAGCTTTTGCACGGGCGCCTGGGTGGCTCAGTGGGTTAAGCTGCTGCCTTCGGCTCAGGTCATGATCTCAGGGTCCTGGGATCGAGTCCTGCATCGGGCTCTCTGCTCAGCAGGGAGCCTGCTTCTCTCTCTCTCTCTCTCTCTCTCTCTCTCTCTCTCTCTCTGCCTGCCTCTCTGTCTACTTGTGATCTCTCTCTGTCAAATAAAAAAATAAAATCTTAAAAAAAAAAAAGCTTTTGCACAACAAAGAAATGGGCAACAAAACCAAAAGACAATGGACAGATTGGGAGAAAATTGCAAATGACATATCAGATAAAGGGTTAGTATCCAAAATCTATAAAGAACTTATCAAACTCACACCCAAAGAACAAATAATCCAATTAAGAAAAGGGCAGAAGATATGAACAGATATTTCTGCAAAGAAGACATCCAGATGGCCAACAGACACATGAAAAAGTGCTCAACATCACTCAGCATCAGCAAATACAGATCAAATACCTACATACAATACATGCAACGGAATACTATGCAGCCATCAAAAAAAAAACACAAAATCTTGCTGTTTGCAATGATGTGGATGGAACTAAAGGGTATGATGCCAAGCAAAATAAGTCAATCAGACAAAGATAATTATCATATGATCTCCCTGATATAAAGAATTTGAGGGAGGGTTATGGGGGGATGGGAGGGAAAAATGAAACAAGAAGGGACCAGGGAGAAAGACAAACCATAATAGAGTCTTAATTTTAGGAAACAAACTGAGGGTTGCTGGAGAGGAGAGGGATGGGAGGGATGGGGGCTGGGTGATGGACATTGGGGAGGGTATGTGCTATGGTGAGTGCTGTGAATTGTGTAAGACTGATGATTCACAGACCTATACCCCTGAAACAAATAATACATTATATGTTAATTTTTTAAAAAAGAGTTGGCAAAGATTTGGAGCAACTGAAATTCTCATACATTGATTATGGGAATGTAAAATGGTACAATTATTTTGGAAAGGAATTAGGCAGTTTCTTAAAAAGTTGAACATAAATCTAGCATGTGACCCAGCCATTTATATATATATTAGGTAAATGCTAAAGAAATATGAAAACATGTCCAAACAAAGATTCATGTGTTATGTTCATAGCAACTTTATTTGCATTAACCAATAATTGGAAACTACCCAAATACCTATTAGTAGATGGATAAACAAATGTGGTATGTCCGTACAGTGGGATAGTACTAGCAAGAAAAAGAATGAACTACTAATATGCAATGCAACATTGATGAATCTCAAAGTAATAATACTGAATGAGAAAAGCCAAACCGTACCATAAGAAGAATACATACTATCTGATTCAATTTATATATAATATTAGAAAATAAAAATAAATCTATGGTTACAGAAACAGAAAGATGTTGCCTAAGGAAGGAGTGGGACACAGGTAGGAAGGGGGAATCAAAAAGAAGCATGAGGAAAGCTTAGTTGGTATATACATGCATTGCATACATGCATTGCATGCATGTATCTACATGCATTGTCTTGATTGGAGTGACCACGGGGGCTGGGGGGGTACACATATGTCAAAGATTATCAAACAGAGGCACTTTGTTGTACATCAATTATACTTCAACTAAGGTTCTTACTTAAAGCCAAAACATGGAATATACCCAAAAAAGACAAATCAGGTGAGGTGCTATAGGTGTGGGTGGAGGGAGTCTTGAGAAAAAACCCAAAATGTCATAAAGGGAATGAGGACATCAGAGAAAACACCTAGGAAGCAGGATTTCTACAAGCAGAATTTACCTACTTAACCATTTTGCTGAGCAGCAGAGTATACCATCAATGGATGAATCCAAACATCAAGTTCAATTAAAGGTTGTACTTAACAACAGTGATATTTGCTTAGGCCTCATTGAATTCTTTTAGCCTTTGAAGCCATGGTGATTTGCATGACTGTTGAATCTCATAGAAAACCTAGAACAATGATAATAACCAAAGGGAAAGAGATCTGCGACTCTACCAAGATGAAAACATCTGATTACATATTTGCTTGCTCGGTTCAAAAAAAGCAAGTGGTATCTAGCTTTTCCACTAGCTTTTCAAAAGTATAGAATTGTTGACACTCATGTAAATATGGAAGAAAGAAAGGAAGAGACAAGAGCACACAATGAAAATGATGGGAAAGTTGACTTTATTTTATAACAGGAAGACAAGAAATCACATGCCGTCTAAAAGATAACCACAAGAACACAACGTAAAATTTAAACGTTCGACGATGTCTGAAATCTATAAAGCTGCAATCATATCTACTATTGGCAAAGCCACAAGTACTTTGTGTGACACAGGGACAGAGGCAAAACAATCCTTCAAAATTGGAATACAAGGCCTGACTGCTGATGTCATAGTGAACCATGATTAAACTATCAATCAAACAGATTTTTTAAATATGTTGCATGTCATAGCTAAAGATTTCAAATACAGGACAAAATCTGGTGTTAGTTACAACAGAGATGAATTGGGTGGTCTCTTAGTACACAGATGATCACAAAATCAGCATAATGTGGAAATCAATTCAAGGACTCTCTTCTTCATCTCAGTTCATGAAGATTCCAAGTTAATAAAAGCAATGTTATAGATTTATGAGCCATGGCCCTGCAAAGTGTTTTATGCTATTTTCCAAGTTATTTACCATGTTTCAAAGTAAAATCATTTAATATGAACTCCATTCTCTAACTATACCTAAATATCTTTACTTTTTAAACAATTGAATTTGTGGTTATTTTTTCCAGATGCACAGCACTTCCAAAAAACAAAACAAAACAAAAAACACTGGATAAATTTCATCCTTAAACCATCTGGAGAGCTGGAAGAAATGGGGTTGGTCTCAGTGCCAATTCTCTCTAGAGCCTATTTTATGCTCACTCATATCCAATTGAATATATGGGAACATTTAATTGAAATATTACAAGCTCCCATGTGATCACTTCCTCCTCAAGTTTGTTTCCAGGGAAAACTCTTTCTCTGCAGTTGAATGTTGTAGGCTGCTCATCAGAAAATGAAAGCACAGTGTGATTCTCTTTATGTTACTATCGCCAGAAACCAAATCCAAATTTCTTGCCTGAACATCATAATTTGCCTGGCCTTGGTGCCTAAAAGGAAGGGAAATTTCTCCTTCTGAAATATGACCTCTGTTTCTTAGCAAGTATTCTGTTTCCATGTGCAAGCCACTGTAAGACCTTTTAGAAATAGACAAAATGTGTAACTAAAATATTGAGAGCAAATATTAAATATCATTTTATGTTTACACCCTACAGAAGCTTTCATCCATCTGACATGTATTTCCACTTACTATTATGTGTCAGGTGCAGTGTTAAATGCTCATATATGGAAATGAAAAAAATTTGGTTCCCACCTCAAGGGACTCATAGGCTAGTGGGGGAAATAGACAAGAAAAGTGAAATTTCTATGGATGGTTGCGGAGTTTCACAAGAAGGAAAGGGTTTTAGAGATTCAAATACCTCATTTCATCTAAAGCCATGCCCCATTAGAAAGACAATATTAAGTATTACAAGGGACAATATCATTCTGTTCTGTCCTCCAATTATTTCTCTAACCTTAATACTCCTTTTTAGTCAATATCTACTTCCTTCTCAACTGAAGACAATGACCCCAATTTCAAATGTTCTGGTGCAATTATCAGACCTCATACCAAATCATATGCCCTATGTTTCAGAAATGCAATTCCCAGATGCATTCGTTCCTGCTTTCATGCCCTGGCTCGGGCTCTACCACCCAACCTGAAAAGCATTCCAGCCTTCCCACCACCTCCTTATCCATCCAATTCTTTAAGTAACCTTCAAGGCCCAGAGTACCATTTTTTTCCCCTCATGCTACAATGGCCTATTGTCTCTGTACTCTGAACTCCTGATGCACTTATGAGAATTTAGTACTGCTTTTACCCTCCAGTTGTTTCTTATATATTAGGTTTAACCCCTCTTTCAGAAACTACGAGTGGTAATAATGCTCAGAACACAGTAAATGCTCAAAAAAATATATAGTTTAATTCTAATCTTTGTGGAAATTGAGGTCAAGTGAGATTATAATTTTTCCACGGTAACAGAGCTAAACAATAAATGCACATTCATAGCTACCATTGATCAAGTACCAATATGCCAAGTCCTATGTTACTCGAAATTAAAGTAAAAATAGATTCTAGGTTCTTTAGCTTCTCAAGCATTTATGTCATATGTTTTACTCAAATCTACCATAGTATTACAATAGTACACTTTATTTATTGAGTATATATTTTATGCCAAGAGTTGCATATCAGCTATTTCACTTAATCTCCATAAAACCATCTGTAGTAAATATTATGACCATTCCTCGAAAAGGTTAAAGAATTTGTTCACATGTTCATTGCATGAAATTGAAGCAAGATTCTAAACTAGGTCTGTCTGGCTTTAAATCTTTTGTTCTTCACCACTCTGCCCCACTTCTGAATTACCAAAAAAAAGTCCAATCTTACATTAATTCACTAATTAATAAAAGTGTATCAGATTTGTTCATGCAATCCATATTATAGTGAGCTCATTCCATGGTCCACATTACGTAGTACAAACCAGAGAGTGGAATTTTCCATAACATTTTAGTCCTGGAGATGTTAAAACTACAGTTTTCTAGGTTATTATGTAAAAATTATGCAGTCAGTCACCTGAGTGGTCCAGGTTGTCTGGACAATGAACAACTAAGAAATGTACTTTGTTTGTTTGTTTTTATTTAGAGAGAAAGAGAGAGTGGGGGGCAGGGGCAAGGGGAGAGGAAGAGAGTATGGAGCCCAACGTGGGGCTCAATCCCATGATCCTGAGATCATGACCTCAGCCAAAATCAAGAATCAGACGCTTAGTTGACTGAGCCACCCAGGTGCCCCAGAACTGTACTTTGTGCAGTTCCCAATTCCACACCTGGTGGTCCAGACTTTAAAATTGTTTTATTACAGTGATATGGGGGGGGTGGCGGAGGGGTGTTTGGTGCTTTTTTTTTTTTAAATAAACTGATATCAGATCCTCTAGATTTCAACCTGAAGTGCTCATTCCTTTGTCTTTCTTCTCTGGTCAAATCATTGCATCTATTTAATTGCACACGTTTTGAGGTGGGTTCCCCCTTCCCTGCCCCACAGTTCATTGCTAGTTTCACAAGTGGTGTAATAATTACCATTGGTCAGGTAAATTTATTACAGAATGCATTTCTCCTACACACGCACACATTTTATTAATGCAATTGGTAATTATTTACTTATTTACTATCAATAGTGCCTCAAAGTCGGTGGGACCTTAATTACTTCCTAATTATCCAGTCCTCTATTGCTTTATAAAGATGGACTTGTAAACATCAGTTCAATAGCTCAGACATTTTACAACTAACATCGATTTCTTCTCCCTCCTCATTTATTGATAGGCCATTGTCTCTCTCCTGTATTTCTTCTTTCCTGATAAAGTTGTAAATGACTCTGCTTATTCTTTTTAATTCCCTCAGTTAGCATTAGTTCACTCAGGCACTTTATTGTATGTGCCTTTCCTGGCTATACTCATTCAACTGAGATTCTCTTGTTTGAATCCTTCCCTGTGGTCCATTTCTAGTAAATGTTCCTTTCACCTTTAAACTTCTCTGTTTCATGTCCTATAAATTACATGCCGCTTCCACAGAATTTTACTACAAAACCATCATCCTTACCTCATGCCAGCACACACTCTATTGCTTCTAAAGTTGTCCCTTTGTTTCTTTTTTGTAGCTTTAATATCCCTAAAAGTTGCAGATACTCAATCACTTACATATTTCCCCAGAAAGAAACAGATTCATCAATGAATAGCATATGTATTTACCTTCCAGTAGCCTGGGGAAAACAAAAACAATCAGAATAATTCTATAAATAGGCGCTTCATCAGTTTAATCTTTTCAAAATTTCCACAAATACAGCCATTCCGCCCAAGGTAAGATTCTTGTCGGTGATTTGCTCTGTCCACAGTGCAAGGCCCTTATTTATCTCCATTCTCATTCCAAGCTCCAACATGTGCTGCAAACTGTGAGTAATCTCTGCTGAGCGACACAGAAAGGGAGATAATATTTCCACCTAAATAACAGTGAACATTTCTTTACTAACATCTACAACTTTGGTGGTGATTTTTTGGTCTGCTGCTTTCCTTTCTGAAAGTGACCTTTATCCTGCTTCTAAGGATTCTAAAATGTGAAAGTCAAAAACAAAAGACTAAAATTTCAACTTAACCCATGGCGTGAAACATGACAAAGTATTGTTTGTCTCCTATGGCTGTTATAACAAATTACCATAAGCTTGGGGTTTAAAGCAACACAAGTTTATTATCATAGAATCCTGGAGGTCAGACGTCTGAAGTGGGTCTCACTGGGCTAAAATCAAGGTGGTGGCAGGGCTGCATTCTTTCTGGAGGCTCTAGATGGAGGAAAGTCCATTTCCTTACATTTTCCAGCTTCTAGGGGCTGCCTGCAGTTTTGGCTTCCGGCCTCCTTCTGTCTCTGAGCCTTTGTCACACTGCATCACTCTGATACTGACTCCTCTTCCCATCTTTCACCTACAAGAACCATTGGGCCCTCCTGGAAAACCCAGGACAATTTCCTCATCTCAAAATCTGCTGATTAGCATCCTTCATTCCTCCTTGCCATGTAACATAATATATTCACAGGTTTTGGGCATTCAAAGACATCTTGGGGATGGAGAGGGGGCATTATTCTCCCTATCACAGCATTGAGTAAATTTGAGTATGTTATTTAAAAAAAAAAAACAAAAACTTGCATTTTCAAAGAAATGTTATCCCCTTCTAAATAGACACTTGGGGAGACCTCATGCTTATTCTAATCTTGCTACAAATGTTAGAGGGATTGAGGTAGGCTGTGCTGTCTTCAAGCTCAATAGAACATTCTTAAAATAGTCACAATTTTAGCAAACTTTTATGCATTTATGAATTTGTGAACACCGCTAAGAGTCATTTGAAAACAAATGTAGTGACCTGATACGTAATCAAGGAAGTAACACCTGGAAGTCAAAAACAGGTGTAAGCCATGAAATAATGAGACTGATGTTTCCAATAGACTCATTTTTCTTATGAATAATAACAATAGTGTTGTAATAATGATAAAAATAACTAATTGAGCATTCATTAGATGTCCAATAATGTTCTGGGAGCTTCATACAAATTATCTTAACAGCCCAGTGAGGTAGGTACTATTATTAACCACATTTTAAGGTGAGCTTATTGTCTTTGAGGTTATTGGGCTAGGAAGTAGAAGAGCTAGGATTCAAACTCAATAAATTTGCTCTTAACCCTGTCACCAGCCACATACCTACATAATTCTATTTTCTTTACAATTAACTCCCCACCCACATCCCCCATTTATTTCCAGAGAAAAACAGCATGCTAGAAGGCAGAAAAATTATTTAAATACAATACTAAAAATAATTAAAAGCTAAAAAGTCAGATGACATATTTATTTGGTTTGTGCTTTGTGACATCTAATCTAAAAGAGCACTGTAACCACAAAATTAGACAGAAATGAGACAAAGTCCAAGAAATGACTCCAATCAGAGTCCTAAAAGCATTCATCTAAAAAAAAATCTAGTGCCTCAGATTTTCTTCCCAGCATTTCTGGGAGTATACATTAAGTACTTAAAAATTTAAAATGTTACTCTGCCTTAGAAAGATCATCTCTAGCTGTCATCTTTATTGACAAGTAGGGGGAGGAGAACTTTCAGTCCTGGAGGTAAGTCAGAAAGACATAGGCACCCACAACATGACATCTCAGTATCTATGAAAAGACTGAAAGAAGCCAAATCAGCCTGGCAGGCAAATTAACTCCTCTGGGGCTCCTGTCTAGGTAGCAGCATTGAGAAGCCATCAAGGCAGCATAGGCCTAGAGGGTAGGGGCTTTGGGAGGCACATAATACTAAAAGAAACATATATAGTCATCTCTTATCCCTACTAGGCTAAATATGTAAAGTCAACTTTATCTTCATTAAAATTCAGCCAGTCACCCTATCCATTAAGGTCACAATAAGGAAATTCCAAACCCATATCAAGTGACTTGTGGGAAGACTATGTCTTCCCTGGGATTTCTGCAAATTCCCAGAATTCTATTGTCATAAACATCTCTGACACTCAGTTTCCACCTCTGTTCAGCACTATAGTTTAAGGCTCATTTTGCCTTCCATGGCCAGTTATTTTTCATACTATATCAACCTAGGCATAGATATCCATCCCTTTCCATCACTTATACACACACACACACACACACACACACACACACACACACACACATACAATAAAACACTCCTGGCAGCATGGCACCTGTGTCTGAATGTCTGGGAATACTGAAAATGAATATATCACACAAAAACTTACAATTGATATTAAAAATCTCCATTCATAACTCTTCTTGGCTATTCTCTATGTCTCCTTTACCTTTCTCACATCTTCCTTCCTACACCAGCCCAGTCAGGAACAAAAACATGTATGTATTGTGTGTCTGTGTATACATGTGTGTGTGTGTGCAAGTGTGTGTGTGCATGTGTGTATACACACTCCTCCCACCTTCCTGTGCAGAATAATTTACCTCCCTCCAGTTCCTCAATACCTAGATTTCCTTGGAGTAACCAAAGTCCAGAATTCTGATATTACCATTGTAGAAACCCAGGTTAAGTTCTTGGACAATGACCAACTTGTCCTCCATTTCCAAGATGGATGTTATGGGACAGGATGGGAAGTTCTATTTACATAATAGATAAGCAGATAAAATAATAAACAAAGATGTTTTGCATTACACTATTTTACATTACACTTTTTTATTACACTATTGCACTTTTACATTACACTATTTTGGTTCCTGCACTGTATGTTACCAAGTGGTGCCATATCCTAACTTTCTCTTGGAATTGCTCTCTTGCTTTCCAATTCCAAAGTTGGTTCTTTCCAGAACCAACACTGCAGTACCTGGACTATCAACACTCCCCACAGACTCCACTGTCTCTCCATCCAACCTAGACTCTGCTGCTGGAATCACCTCCACAAATGCTTGTCTTGTGATCTCATTGTTTGGTTTAAGAACACAAAACTTCCCTTTTTCCAAAGAGAATTTTTTTTTTTTCAAAGAGAATTTTTTTTAATGTGAGCTAACCTTCATCTGACCATTTATCTAACCAACCCCATCCTTTTTCACTTCTCTCTACAAATCCACTTTATGGCCAAGCAAATCCCAGTCAGGATTTACTTTGCTTCAAAAGCAGGTTTGTTGTTACTTGCATGTCAGTTTCAGTTCTAAACTATCCCTTCCCTTTCCTCATCCACACATGTTCATTGACACTTCAAAATGAGGTCGATTTCCTATTCTATAGCATGTCTCTCTTGATGCCGCCCAACGGCTCAGCCCTCAGTCCCTTTATCAGTGAAGGACTCTGTCATCCTGAGTATTTATTTATATAAAATAGCTATCTTAAGCTAAGCATGTACTGTGTACTACACACTTTACATGAGGATTAGCTCATTTAATCCTCCTCACCAAAAAATGTTAAACATGTATATTATTATCCCAGTTAACAGATCAGAAAAGTGATGCACAGCTAGAACATGGCAGAATAAGGTTTTGAACTACACTGAGTCCATCACCTGTGCCTTAACCACAATACTATAAAATTCTAAGTCAATTATGTTATTCAACAACATAAAGTCATTTATGGTTGTATAATCTGTTAATTCATCTGTACCATGAACTACCGAAAGTAATGGAATGGTTCCTTCTACTCTATTTATTTCTATTCCTTGTCTCTCTCTGTCTCTGTTGTTCTTTCTCTTGTGGATATTTGACCCTAAAAATAGGGCCATAGAAGGCAATCAAAGTGCAATGATGTAATGGTATTTATTATTCCCATAGATAAAATTTGGTTATTGCTCTAGCCAATCTAACAGCACTAGCTGTCCTCTAGTTCAACTGATTTGAAGAATTACCACTTAAGAGTAATAGATTTATATCTAAAATTGCTACAAGTTGTACTCTAGAAGTCCATACCAGGCAGAATTGTTAGAAATTCTGCAAAATCAAATTCTTTCCAGATAGCATGGGAATATCATCTACTCTTTTTCCTTATTTTCAATGAATAAAAAATAAGAAATGTAGCACTTCTATAGAACCAAATTTCTTCAGGAAAAAAACTGAAGAAAAATACTTCTAAAGTAAAATATGTGAGACTCAGTATTTGTTTACAAAAGTCCATGGAGGAATTAATCTGTCTTTCCTCCCCAGACAAAAATAAGAACACATAACAACCTTCTTGATAACATACCCAAGTAAATATTGCCAGAATTTATTCTATAAAGAGTCAAATACTCCATTTCTTAAAGCCATTAGTGTTAGTAAGCCTTTACATGTTGAATAGCCTTAAGGAATAAAATTAATCAAAGAACACAAAATCATGTTTCTCCCTCAAAATTGTAATAGGGGAAAATTTGTAAAAGGGACAGAATAATCAAGTTATTTTATAATCATCCCTCAAAAAAAAACCCCACTGTCACTAAAGCAAATCTTAAAACCTTCTGTAAAAAATGGATATTTCATAGATGTGGACTTTTATTTTACCCATCCTTATATTTATATAAGGATACCCACATCCAATTTCCAACTACCAACTAATAGAGTTAGGTTGGAGGATTTACACTGGTTAATTTCTAACCCCTGCCTTACAACTATTCTACTCAAAAACACAAAATAATTTTTTTAAAGATTTTATTTATTTATTTGACAGACAGAGATCACAAGTAGGCAGAGAAGCAAGCAGAGAAAGAGGAGGAAGCAGGCTCCCCGCTGAGCAGAGAGCCCAATGCAGGGCTCAATCCCAGAACCCTGGGATCATGACCTGAGCTGAAGGCAGAGGCTTTAACCCGCTAAGCCACCCAGGCACGCCAAAAACACAAAATAATTTTAATGTTGCTTTTTGTTAAAGGGTATAAAGATATAAGTCCCCTGGCAGGAAAAACAGTTATGTAGTACATTCTAGGGCATCCTGCAAAAATTTTTCAAAATACATGTTACTTTGACTTATCTACTCTTCAGCTCTCTTCCGTAAGCAGAAAACTGGGAATAGGTATTTGGAGATGCATTTCTTTTTTAAAGAAACTTGGTATAATATAATGAACCAAAGTACTTTTCATAGAAATTGTGTTTATTTTATATTAATTTGTAGAATCTGGTTTATTCACTTAAAATTGTAAAATCAGACCCTCTTGACCCATTTAATGACTAAAGTCAAAGACTTCACAACAGTTTCTTGTGCCTGGAGGTTTTTGCATGCTTCATTATGAAAACAGAGTTTAAAGATAAATACCAACCTTCAATAATGTTGATAAAAATCACTTCAGTGGACAGAATAATCAATGGGACTTTGTGATTGCATTAAACCCATATCAGAAAAGAGAGTACTATTAATTCTCACAATACTCAACCGTAAAAAATATTTAATACTATGTAAATGTAATAAAGACTATCCAATTCATTTCATAGTGATTTGAGCAAGGGACAATCAGCAAGCAAGAGGGAATGAGAGAGCATATTGATCCAAATAGGCACTTGGTCATTTAGAGGAGGAGAAGGAAGGCAGTTAATGCATCTTGAGCACATCCAGTTTGTTAGATATCTTCCAAGTAACTTGATATGAATGACTGTGTCTAAGCCTTATCCTTATCCCCATTACTCAGATGAGACAATGAAACCGTAGCCACCTCATGTTTGCATTTTCTTTTTTTTCCTCCGGTTGTTTTAAGCAAATATTTTGAGAGGAAGGAAAAGGAAGAAAGGGACAGCCAAGTGGATAAAATAACCAGTACTTCCTTTCTAGGGTAAAAAAAGAAAAAATGTGTTCACTGTACATGTTATATGCTTGGTTTGATACTTGTTTTCTAGCCAAAGACTCACACTGAGATCAGTGGAATTCTAAGAGTATGGGAATTTCTAAACAATACAGGGAGGACAGAAATCTGTCCAACTGAGACTCTGTGCAAAGTCGGGAAAAGCGTCCCCACCTTGAGGAAAAAATCACAAAAAGAGAATGTTTATGAAAAGACAAATTAGAAAAATCCTGCTCTCCAGGTAGATCAGGCAGAAAATTCTATATTTTCTTAGACTAAAGTCACCCAGGTATAGCCTCCACTGGCCGAGCCCCCTTGTCCGGGGCTCAAGCTACACCATCACAGGCTGATTTCTGGGGCCAGGTGTGTCGGTCGATTTTGTTAAAAGGCTTCATGCTCTAACAACTTTGGGACCCTCGCTTATTGTCCTCCACTTACAGCCTGGAACCAAAGGTCCAGCCACACCTTTTAGGTCTCAGCACATACTATTCCCTTGCCAGGAATACCTTCTATACCCTTCCTTGTCTATCCAGGTGACCACTACTCAACCTAATTTAAATGTCATTTCTTCTGGGAAAAAGAAGAGAACACAGACCAGGCAGAAGACTGATGCTGCCTGAAGGAAACATTTAGTAGCCAAGAATAGCCAAATCTTGGTATGAGACTCAGACTGAAAAAAAAAAAGGAAATGTCTTGGGTTTAATCCTTTCTTTCCTCAATGTACTATGATGTACATAGTGAGTAATACAGGGCTCATGTGCTTCCAATGTTTACTCATTCTATGTATGTTTCTGTAATCCCTATTTCCAAATGGGAAAGATTGGGCTTTGGAGTCAGACAAACCTAAGGGTTGGCCCTTGATAAATTTCTTGAAGCTTCAGTTTCCTAAGATATAAAATAGGCATAATAATATGTACTCTAGCAAAGTGCCATACTAGATGCTTTCTAAATGTTAGTCCCTCCCATTCCCTTAGACAAAATGAAAAATGTATGCTTACTTTCCCCCAACCCAGCTAACTGGCAAACTAGGGCTAAAACCATGCCTTGTTTACATAGATTCTCTTTGTGTAATCTCACCACATCCCCACACTATCACAATATCTTACACATAAATATTTGTTCAATAAATATTTGATAAATGCATATAAGGTTGAATATAGTCTCTGCCCTTAAAAACTTTAACAATTTATAGGAGAGATACCAAAATTTTCCATAATAACTACAGTATGTAACAAAGCTAACACTGGGATATTAAGTTTAATGAAAGTTGTTCCTTTCCTCATCTCTGATACTCATTTATTCATAACAAATATTTAGACAGTGTATGCCTTTAAGAAAAGAGTGTCTGTGGTAAGCAAGTCACTGTGCATTGTGGTAGCCACAGGGGGAGGAGAGCAAAACTGAAGGGCACTCTCTGCCTTAAAGTCTAAATAAGGGCAAGAGACACATGCTTAAGTAATTAGAAGGCAATATGGACTGTGATGATTACCAAAGCAACATTCCAGAGGAATTTCGTAAAGAAGAGAGCAGTGTAAGTTGACAAACTTATGACTTTCCTTGTACTCACATATAACTTTATGTCAAGGCAAGAGAAAACAGTAAAAACATGGGCAAACATAAAGCTAAGGAAGGATGGGCCAAAGATAGTGGCTTTATTATTTTGATGGTCGGTACATAGTGTATTGCAAAACAAAAAAGAGTGGAAGCTAAACACCAAAATGCTAACAGGTGTGAATTTGTTGGGTTTAGATTATAATCATTTTCTGGGCATGTGTATCTTTTTTCTTTTTCTTCTTTTCTACATATATTTATTCACCATAAAGCAGTTGTTGGGTCTATAACTTAGAAGATAAAAACCATTAGCCTTCCTTATGTCTTTTCTGATAACATTCTACCAAATAATCATATAAATGAATGAGGCACCTTATATGTGCTTACCCTGCACTTTTAAACATAAGAATTTCTGTGATTCATTGTTATCCATTTCCTTGTTTCTCTTGGAATCACTTAAAATAGGATATTTTTCAAATTTGGTTGATATGTTCAGTATATACAATTTACAAAAGAGAGAGAGACAGAGAGAGACCTATTGTCTTTCCAAACTAGGTTATTAAATTATTCAGCCAAAAAGATTAAAATGAAGATGATCATCTCTATTGCTTTTAAGTGTGACAATATATGTTACTTAAGGATGTGAAGGAATTGGAATTTCAATGCCATCATAAAATGGATTATAAAATTGAAAATTAGCATAGTGTATGGCCTAGGAATTCTATGTATTACACCCAAGGAGATGCATACAAGAAGTTTATTGCTGCATTATTTATAATAGCAAAAACTATAAATAATCTAAACATCATAAATTGAGATTGGATAAACAAAATATGATATTTGATGATTGTATAGCATAGTAAAATGTCATATTCGATTAAGTCCATCTATGATGGAAATACTATACAATTGTCAGGGTTTTTTTAAGATTTTATTTATTTATTTGACAGAGACCCAGCAAGAGAGGGAACACAAGCAGGGGAGTGAGAGAGGGAGAAGCAGGCTTCCTGCCAAGCAGGGAGCCCGATGTGGGGCTCGATCCCAGAACCCTGGGATAATGACCTGAGCCAAAGGCAGAAACTTAACCGACTAAGCCACCCAGGCATCCTTATAATAAAATTATTTTAATGATGAAGCAAATATGCCAATTTTTAGGTCATGGGTATATAAGCAAATTTATGATATTATTCTTGGTATTTTCTGACAGTTTTGTTGGTTTATTGTCTTTTTTAGTTCTTAGGGGTTTTTTCCCTTAAGATTTTTTGAAAATAAAAAGGGAGTGAATAATAATTCTTTCTTAAGTTACACTTTCCTTTTGTCTTAGCCTGACTACTTCCCACTTGTCCCTCCAAATTGTTTGGTGTTCACCTTGTACAAGCATTTCCGGGATAGATGATGCATCCCTCATCGAGGCTCTCATAATATCCAGGACACTTGCCACATTCTATTGAATGTATTTGTTTCTTTTTCTCCAACTGCCGATAATGTCCGATTCGCCTCTGTGTCCAGAGAGCCTTGTTCACTATCAGGTACATAACAATGCTTGTCCAGTTGGTTGAGTTAATCCATGCCTCGGTTCAGTGCACACCCAATCAATGTGCATGAAATGCCCCAGCTTGTTTAATTTTTCCCTTTAAGCCCCATATCCCACTCCCATTCCCCTCCTTCATAAGCAACCACTTTCATGCATCTAAAGAGCATCATCTTCTCTGTATGTTCTTGTAAAATATATTTCTGTTCTGTAGGCAGAATGTTTAATGCCCGTAACTGATATTGTTACCAATAGTGCTTTCTTTCATTCCAAACTTGCTTTTTTCACTGAGCACTATGTTTTTTAAGCCACATCCACTTAGCCATGTGCACACTTAAACTGTTGTTTTTAAAGGATGTCTAATACTTTATGTTGTGCACTCACTACATTTAGCTTCTCCACTTTGCAGAACACTAGGCTACTTCCAACTCCCACCACGGAAATAATAATGCAGTATTCCCTTACTGCTCTGTGAGAACTTCTTTGCATTAGATATGCAGGAATCGGCTTATTGGACCACAGAGGATGCATATAGTTAATCTGACTAAATGCTTTCAAACTTTTCATGGTTTCTCTATTTTCACTTCCCTGACTTCAAATGAATTTGAGTATCACCCGTATGTAATACTTGTAAGCATTATTGGGTTTCCTTTTCTAAAAAATGTTCACTCATACATTTTGCCCATTTTTCTATTGAACTCCGTCTTTGAACTGTCTCTTCTGTCCCATTCATTTATCTGTCTACTCTTAAATCAATACCATATTTTATTATTATGACTTCGTAGGGTTTTTTTTTTCACTGAATAACTTTTTATTTATGTAAAGTATAATTCAGACTTAGGTGTGTACAATTTTTCTTGTTTTGACAAATGCATAGAGTCATGTATCCACCACTATAGTCATGATACAGAACAGCCCCATCAACTCAAATATTTGTCTTGTCCCTTTGTAGTCACCCTTGGCTCTACTTCTAGTCCCTGTTACCCACTGATTTGTTTTCATTTTACTGTTCACCTTTTCCAGATGTCATATAGATGGAATCAAACAGGATTAATAAATTGAGTATGGTTTCTTCCACTTAGCAAAATGTATTTGAGATCCAGCCATGTTTTTTTCATGAATCTATAGCGTGTTCTTTATTCTTGCTCAGTAGTATTCCCAGTCTTCCAGAGAATGTATATACCAGAGTTTGTTTATCCATTCACCAGCTGAAGGACATCTGAGCTATTTCCAGTTTTGTATGATTTTAAGTAAAATGCCATAAACATTAACTAATTATTAACTAATTTAATAATATAATTAACTAATTTATAGGTTTTGAGTGAATGTAAGTTTTCATTTCTTTGAATAAATATCTAGGAGTGTGGTAGTTTTATTAAGTATGTTTGATTTATAAGAAACTGCTGAACTTCTGTTTTCCAAAACAGCTCCACCAGCTTGCATTCCCAATGGCAGCATGTGAATGTTGCTCTGTATCCTCTCCAGCCCTTGGTATTGTCAGGGGCTTTGGAGGAGGGAAGGATGAAGGTGGGGGAATGCATGACATTTAATGGGTGGGCATGGTATAGAACTGTCATTAATTATTATTATGTCCAGTTAGCCAACATATAGTACATCATTAGTTTTTGATGTAGTGTTCAGTGATTCATTAGTTGTGTATAACACCCAGTGCTCATCACCACACACGCCCTCCTTAATGCCCATCACCTGGTTACCCCATCCTCCCACCACCCTCCATTCTGTAATCCTCAGTTTGGTTCCTGGAGTACAGAGTAGTATGTTTTAACATCTGGCTGGAAAATACCCTTTTTTAAGGTTAACTCCTATAGTCATAGACAGTTATGCTTCCATATACATTTCTCTTATTTACTAAAATGTTGCCATAAATAGGGGTTAAACTTTACCAAAACCCTTGTCTTCTTAAAGAAAATTGTGAGGGGCACCTGGCTAGCTCAGTTGAAAGACCATTTGACTCTTGATCTCATGTCTGTGAGTTGGAGCCCCACAATGTGTTTAGAGATTACTAAAAAAGTAAAAATTAAAATAAAGTTTGACATGCCAATTCTCCCTAAATCGTTATAGAAGGCAATGCAATCTCAATCAAAATACCAGGAAGGCTTTTTTTTTTTTTACAAGTTGACAAGCTGATTCTAAACTTTATGTGAAAATACAAAGGACCTAAAAAAAAGCGATCTGTAGAAGCTGGAGGGCTTATACTATCATGTATCACGACTTATTGTAAAGCTACAATTAAGAAAATGAAAGACTGATGCAAAGATGAACATACTGGCCAAAACAGAACAGGGTCCAGAAACAATCCACACATACACAGTTACCTGATTTACAAAAAGAGACACAATTGAATTTCTGTGGGAAGAGAATAGTCTTATCAGTAAATGGTGCTGGGTCAGTTGGATATCCACTTGGAAAAAGTAAGCCCTAATCTCCATCTCACACATGCATGAAAATTAAGATGGATCATAGAGCCTAAATGTGAACAATAAAACAACAGAACTTCTAAAAGATAACATAAGAGAATATCTTCATTACTCTGGAGTAGGAGACAATTTCTCCAACAATACCCACAAGAACTAATCATAAAAGAAAAGATTGATAAATTGGACTTCATTATAATTAAGAACTTCTATTCATCAAAAGATACTATTAAGAGAGTAAAACGGAAAATCATAGACAGAAATATATTCCCAACCCATATATCCAACAAAGGATAGGTACCCCCCAATAAAAATACTCCTACAAATCAATAAAAGACAAACAACTCAACTTTTTAAATGTGCAAAGATTTGAACAAGCACTTCATAAAAGAGAATATCCAAAGAGCTAATGAGCATATTAGAGAAGCTCAACTTTATTAACCATTGTTAATCATTAGGGAAATGTAGATTAAAGTTGAAATGAGACACAATTACTCCACCATAATTATTAAGACTAAAAGGATTGAAAATTCCAAGATACTCTGAGAGGAGGATGTGGGGCAACTGTATACACTCTCATACAATAGTGGGAGTGTAAATTGGTTGAACTACTTTAGGAAATTATATACACTATGACTCAGAATTCCATTTATGGGTTCATACTCTCAAAGAAATGAATATTTATAAAACATATTTACAAGAATATTTATGAAGGGGCGCCTGGGTGGCTCAGTCATTTAAACATCTGCCTTCAGCTCAGGTCATGATTCTGGAGCCAGGATCAAGCCACACATCAGACTCCCCTCTCTGCTTCTCCCTCTGACCCTCCCCCCATGCTCTCTTTCTCTTACTCTCTCTCAAATAAAGAAATAAAATCTTTTTTTTTTAAGATTTTATTTATTTATTTGACAGAGAGAAGTCACAAGTAAGCAGAGAGGCAGGCAGAGAGAGAGGAGGTAGCAGGCTCCCCGCTGAGCAGAAAGCCCGACGCAGGGCTCGAACCCAGGACCCGGGATCATGACCTGAGCCGAAGGCAGCGGCTTAACCCACTGAGCCACCCAGCCGCCCCAAGAAATAAAATCTTAAAAAAAAAATTCATGGATACTTTGCCTATAAGTGCCCAAAATTTAAAATAACCCAAATACACATCAAAGTAGAATGAATAAATAGAGGTATCACTGTACAATAGAATAATACACAGCAATGAAAAATCTACCACATATAGAACAACATGAATGAATCTCATAGACATAATGTGAAGCAAAACAGGTCAGAAACACACAAAAAAATCATACGGTTCCATTTATATTAACCTGGAGATGGTATGAGGGAACTGCTGGGCTCTAGAACTGTTTCATACCGTGATCCAAGGTTACACTGGTGTGAATGGATATAAAAAGTCGTCGAACTGTGTTCCTAAGATTATGTACTTCTCTATAAGTTATGCTTCAATAAGAAAGTAAAAAAGCAAGGTCATTATTTAGGATCTTTGCATTTATATTCGTAAGTGGAAGGGCTATAATTTTCTTTTTCTTGCATTATCTTGCCTGGTTTGGGCATCAAAACGATACAAGTCTCAGAAAACAAGCTTGGTGGTTGTTTCACCCTTTAAATGGTTTTTTGTACAATGGGAGAACCTCTCAGAGTCATTGCAAGGAGCAATTAAATAATATATGAGTACATCTTGAGTAACACAAAGTTCTGAAACATATAAGGAATCATTCTCTTATCATTACCATTGCATTTCAGTTCTTCTCTTATATATGTCAATAAGCCATCTGAACTGTTCACTCCACCCTGGAAATAGTTTCTATGCAGTTTCAACAAGGACAGCCCTTAAGATTTTGAATTAGTTTCACTTGGAAAAAGAGCAAGAGAAGGGTTTATGGATGTGAATATCAAGTACAGATAATAGAAGTTAACAGAGAGATATGAATCAAGTTCTGAATGTGGTTTGGATAAAAATATATGAGAATTCATTTGTCCTTGACTCTTAGCCTAAAAATGAATTTTAAATAAGTTATGATCCATGTCAACTTTCTTTAATTGTGGCACATTTGCTGTTCTCCAAATTGCTTTTAATATGAAAAATGAAATCATTTCAAGACCTGAAAGGATGATATAGATGGCTTGCTTTAATAATTCTTGTGTACTTTTCTAAGTCCTAAAAAAAACAAAATGTGATGTTTGAATATGATTATAATGAGTGAACAAATCACCACATTTTTCTATATTTTAGCTACTCTCAGGCTTGATACTTGAGTGGCAAACTTCCAGGGAAAGTGTTAGAAGAATTGGCAAGGAGAGCTAGGGTAGTGTCAGGGGTTTTCACATTACACTTAATCCACAAGAAAGCCCCAGGGAGGAAAATATTATCCCCACTTAACTTTTAAAGAAACTGAGATCAGAGGTTAAGTGACACATGGGCAATCATAAGACCAGGAGACTCTCACACCAATACTTGAATTAAGATCTCTCTTTCTCCAAGGCCCACCCTCTTTCCACTATACCAACCAGGGCGGGCAGAACTTTCCACCCCATTCGAAAATGAATTGGTAAACACTGAAAACTAACTGAGAGCAATCACAGACACACATTAGCTGCAACAGGCACATTTGAATGACATCTGAACATCTTGTGGTTTTGAAAAGTTATCCCTTTTCCCAGGGCGAGCAAAGTCCAAGTCCATTACATGTCATACATCTTCCAGAAGACATAAACATTTTCCCATTTCTTTATTTCTCTGACTCATCAGACATAATGAAACAGAATAACCTACTAGTTAGCATTGGTTTCTCTCTTTTCGGTAGACTCTATTAAAGCTTAATTAAGTGACAATCATAAGACTATTAAAAATTAAAGAATGATAAAAGTTAAATGTTTTCAATACATTCAGAAAAACCACAGATAAATGTAAATCATAGAAATAGGCAGGGAAAGGGACTGTTGTTTAACAGAAACATCCAGGGGCACCTGGGTGGCTCAGTGGGTTGGGTGTCTGCCTTTGGCTAGATCATGATCTCAGGGTCCTGGGATCGAGCCCCATGTCAGGCTCTCTGCTTAGCAGGGAGCCTGCTTCCCCCACCCTCTCTCTCTGCCTGCCTCTCTGCCTACTTGTGATCTCTGACAAATAAATAAATAAAATAAAATAAAATAAAATAAAATAAAAAAACAGAAACATCCATCCAATAATAAATCGCCAAGCACACCATTTTCAGAGAATTCCTAATGAGGTAGTTGAAGCAGGTCACTTCCGGTGTATTCACTCCAACACTGCATGGGGCTGGTTGGCCCAGAGCAGTAGGAATTCCTGGCTGGAGACCTACATAAGTGCAGTCAGGGTCTGGCCCTAGGCAAATCACAGACAGGGAGTTGAGGAGGGTGATATGGGAACTCAGCCCCGGGAACTTCTAGCCTGATCAGCACACAAATCATTTAGCAATCATTATCATAATTACTGCTAAATTATTGTTGTGCTGAGGAACAGGCAGAAGGCCTATTTTTGCACTCTGATTTCATTGAATCTTCTAAGATGACTATTTAAATTTCTAGAAGAAATAAGTTGCTTTCCCACGATTGTCTCAGAGAAGTCAACCCTTCCCTTGTGACTTTTAATTCTAGTTTCTCTAATCTTAATTTTTCAGTGGCCTTGGGCAAGGCATTGGAATGTACAATGCCTTAACTCCTCTAGTCACTAGATACCAATAATGGCACCTGCTCTCCTTGGGCGGTGAGACTGACTACTCAAAGACCACTAAGCACTTTGAAAAAGAAATAGCTGTGGGAAAAAAAAAATTATCATCTTTAAGGGAAGGTGCAATGTAAACAGCATCGTCAAGTCTTTTAACTGCCTCTTTCAATTTATTCTGAACTTCTCTCAGCTCTTCAAGGTTACTCAACTCCTTTCTACCTCAGTGCCTGCCCACATGTAGATCCCTGTGCATGAAAAATGATTCCCTCATCTTGTCCCTGATCCACCACTCCTGATTAACTCCTCCTTATCCTGATGTCTCAACTTAAGTATCCCTTCCTCAAAAAACCTTCATAAAAGCAGGACAATGTCTCTCTTGGTCACCACTGTATGGCCAGTGACTAGCACAACACCTGACACATGGAAAAGACTCAATCAACATTTCTTTATTTAATTTAATGAATGGATGTGGGATCTTCAGCAATTTAACTAACCACCCAGGGCCTAGTCTTCTCATTTGCAAAATAAACAGCTAAAATAAATCCTCTCCAATGTTCCTTCAGTACTAATATTCTAGGATTTTGATTTGAGGATCAGCATCTTCTCATTGATTTAAACCCTTTTTTCATTTTATTCTTTAAATAGTGAATGATGGAATTCACTTAACTACCAAGATCACTGTGATGGTTAATATTATATGTCAACTTGGTTAGACAATGAGGGGCCCAGATATTTGGTCAAACATCATTCTGGGTGTTTCTATTGAGCATGTTTGGATGAAATTAACATTTAAACTGGTGGACTTTGAGTAAAGCAAATTGCCCTCCATAATGTAGATGGGCGTCACTCAGCTGAAGGCCTGAATAGAACAAAAAGTCTAGTCAACCCCAAGCAAGAGAGAATTCTCCAGGAGACTGTCTTTGGACTTCGTATGCAAAATCAGCTCTTCCTGGGTCTACAGTGGACCACCTTCAGATTCAGACTGGAATATTCGATCTCCTCCGTTTCTAGCCTGCCAGCATACCCTGCAGATTCTGAACTTGACAGCCTCCATAATTGTGCGAACAAATTCCTTTTAATAAATATATATTTATCCATCCATCTATCTATCCATCTATCCATACACAGTAGCACTTCTTATCCCTAGAGAGCTATATAATTCTACTCTAAATCCAGGAGACTAGATTCAGACTCCAGATTTGAAGACCTGAAGAAAACTGGTGCTGGGTTCCTGTCAGAGTCAGCAGGAACTTTACTAGGAGTCAGATGTCAGCCTATCCAATTCTCTTCTATCCGTGAGTCTCCCAGGCTGACGCTGACCCAATGTAGAAGTTATGTGACCAGCTCCAGCCTAGGCCAATGGGTACAATTCAGCTTTCTACCTTCATGCCTCACTACATTCTGAGATGATATTGGTTCTAACAGAAGTGCTGAGACTGACCTCCAGTCTGGGCCTTCTTATTCTTGACAGTCTCCTTCCCAGCACCAAAAACAGCACCCTGAGTCTAAGCCCAGAACAGTAGCCCCTGCTACTTGTCGAAAAAGTTCTCTAATGACAAAACCATCCAAGATCCTGGAGTGTGATTTCTTATTACTGTGATTCCCTGGTTGTTATATTCTTTCGTTGTGCAGGTCTCCATAGATATCAACTGAGTTGCTGGACTTGCTTCCATTACCTTCTAAACCAAGATTTGCCTGGCTCTAGTTATAGAGATGGAAGAGTATAGATTATGGAGTTAATTCCGACCCAAGTTCAAGTCCCCATTCCCTTTTCTTACTATGGGAGCTTTGGCAAGTTTCCTAATCTCTCCAAGCTTATTTCTTCACCTATGAAATAGGTATAACACTACATCAAAAGGATACTTGAAAAGATTACATAAAATGAACATGTGAATATACACAGAACAACAGCTGATAATTAGCACTCAAAACATAGCTTCCCTTCCTTTCCCCCATTTTCTATCTCCATACAATGGGCTATGAAACAATTTTTTAAAAGACTGAATAAGGAATCAAGATGGCAGAGAAGAAGACTGAGATGACATCAGGAAACAGGAGTTCAGCTAGACAGTTATCAAACTATTCCAAACACCTACAAACCCAACAGGAGATAGAAGAGAAGAAGAGCAGTAATTCTAGAAACAGAAAATCGACCACTTTCTGAAAGATAGGATATGTGGAGAAGTGAATCTGAAGCGACAGGAAGATAGACCATGGGGGTGGGGGGCCAACTCCCAGCAAGCGATGGAGCAACGGAGCACAAAATCTGAAATTTTAAAAGTCTGCTCCACTGAGGGACATTGCTCCAGAGGCTAAGTGGGGGTGGAGCCCTCATGGGGACAGTATGGGTTCAGGTCCCACAGGGTCACAGAAGGATCAGGGGTGTCTGAGTGTAACAGAGTTCGCAGGTATCAGAGTGAGGAAGCCAGCTACAGAAACAGAGCCAAGGAGTGAGCTCCCAGCTCGGGGTTACCTTAAACTGTGATATGCAGCACAGTCAGACCACTGCTCTTTGAGCAGGGACCCCGCAAGAGGCAGATCCAGGGAGACTCACCTTCCTCCACTGGAGACAGGAATCTGCTGGGTTTGGAGACTCCAAACAGGGCTGTGTGCCAGAGACAGAAACACTCGGTCACAGGCCAGGTAAGCCCAAGTGCAGCTGGAGACCAGGGAGACAGGAAGGATTGAGCACTTTTCTCTGAGGGTGCACTGAGGAGTGGGGACCTGAGCTCTCAGCTCCTCTGGGCTGGACATTGGGAGGCAGCCATTTTCATTCCCGTCCTCCAGAATTCTACAGAAAGCATTCAGGGAACAAAAGCTCCCAAGAGTGAACATGAGCAGAATACTTAGCCCCACCCCTGGCAAGGGCAGTGCAATTCCACCTCGGCAAAGACACTTGAGAATCACTACAAAAGGTCCCTCCCCCAGAAAATCAGTAAGAACGTCCAGCTATGACCAAGCTCAATTATCAAGAAGAGCTGAATTCCAGAGGAGGGGAAAGCAAAGCATGGAATTCATGGCTTTCTGCCCATAATTCTTTAGTCTTGCAAAGTTAATTAAATTTTCTCAACTTTTTTCTAATTTTTTTAGCTTTTCCTCTTTCCTCTTTAAATGTTTTGTAACTAGTTTATCTTAACAATACCTTTCTTTAAAAAAAATTTTTTTTAAATCTTCATTGTTATAGTGATATTTTATCCTTCATTGCATCTAACTTTATTTTTTGTATACATATAGGGTTTTTTCTTCAAAAAATTTTTTGGGATACAATTTCTTTTAATAGATCAAAATATACCCTAAATCTAGCATGGGGCTTTGTTCTAATCTCCAGCCTGAGCAAATTTTCTCTGCTCTCTTTTTCTTTCTTTTTCCAACCAACTCATCTTATCAATTCCTTTTTTTTTTAAATTTTCACCTTCACAATCATATTCCATCCCTTCATCATGTTTACCCTAATTTTTGTATACATATGTTTTTCTTTCTTAAAAATTTTGTGATGTAGTTTCTTCTAAGAGACCAAAATACACCCAAAATCAAGTGGGTGGCTCTGTTCTATTCACGAGTCTAATATATATCTATTTTTAATTTTTTTAATTTTTTTGAAACTTCCTTTAACCCCCTTTCTTCTCTCCCCCAATTTGGGGTGTCTTCTGATTTGGTTACTGTACATTTTTTTTGGTCTTTGCACCCTTTTAGTATTTTATTCTCTCATTCATATATTCTTAACTGGATAAAATGACAAGGCAGAAAAACTCACCACAAAAAAAATAAAAACTAAAAAAAATTAAAAAACAAAAAACAAGAGGCAGTACTGAAGGCTAGGGACCTAATCAATATGGACATTGGTAATATGTCAGATCCAGACTTCAGAATGACAATTCTTAAGGTGCTAGCTGGGCTTGAAAAAGCCATGGGGATATTAGAAAAACTCTATATGGAGAAACAAAAGCCCTTTTTGGAGAAAATAAAAGAACTAAAATCTAATCAAGTTGAAATAAAAAAAGCTATTACTGAGATCAATCAAAAATGGAGGATCTTGGGGCACCTGGGTGGCTCAGTGGGTTGAGCTTCTGCCTTCGGCTCAAGTCATGGTCTCGGGGTCCTGGAATTGAGACCCACATCAGGCTCCCTGCTGAGCAGGGAGCCTGCTTCCCCTTCTCTCTCTGCCTACCTCTCTGCCTACTTGTGATCTCTCTCTCTCTCTCTCTCTGTGTCAAATAAATAAATAAAAATCTTTTTTAAGAAAGAGAAGCTCTTACTGCTAAGACAAATGAGGCAGAAGTAGGATTAGTGATATAGAAGACCAAATGACAGAGAATAAAGAAGCTGAACAAAAAAGAGACAAACAACTACTGGTACACAAAGGGAGAATTTGAGAGATAAGTGATACCATAAGATGAAACAATATTAGAATAATTGGGATTCCAGAAGAAGAAGAAAGTGAGAGAGGGGCAGAAGGTATATTGGAGTGAATTATAGTAGAGAATTTGCCTAATATGGCAAAGGGAACAAACCAAGAGGCACAGAGAACTCACCTCAAAATCAATAAAAATAGATCCACACCCCATCATCTAATAGTAAAACTTACAAGTCTTAGTGACAGAGAAAACCCTGAAAGCAGCCCAGGACAAGAAGTCAGTAACATATAATAGTAAAAATATTACATTGGCAGCAGGCTTATCCACAGAAACCTGGCAGGCCAAAAAGAACTGGCATGATATATTCAGACCACCAAATGAAAAAAACATGCAGCCAAGAATACTATATCTAGCTAGGCTATCATTGAAAATAGAAAGAAATAAAAAGCTTTCAGGACAAAAAAACTAAGAGTTTGCAAACACCAAACCAGCCCTATAGGAAATATTGAAAAGGGTCCTCTAAGCAAAGACAGAGCCTAAAAGTAGTAGACCAGAAAGGAACAGAGACAATATACTGTAACAGTCACCTTACGGGCAGTACAATGGCACTAATTTCATATCTTTCAATAGTTACCATGAATGTAAATGGGCTACATGCCCCCAATCAAAAGACACAGAGTACCAGAATGGATTTTTTAAAAAAAATCAATATGCTGTCTGCAAGAAACTCATTTTAGACCCAAAGACACCTCCAGATTTAAAGTGAAGGGGTGGAAAACAATTTACCATGCTAATGGACATCAAAAGAAAGCTGGGGTGGCAATCCTTATATTAGATCAATTAGATTTTAAGACAAAGACTATAAGAGATGAGGAAGGACACTATCATACTCAAAGGGTCTGTCCAACAAGAAGACCTAACAATTTTAAATATCAATGTCCCTAACATGGGAGCAGCCAACTCTATAAACCAATTAATAACAAAATCAAAGAAACACATTGACAATAATACAATAATAGTAGGGGACGTTAACACCTCCCTCACTGAAATGGACAGATCATCCAAGCAAAAGATCAACAAGGAAATAAAGGACTTAAATGACACACTGGGCCAGATGGACATCACAGATATATTCAGAACATTCCATCCTAAAGCAACAGAATAAAAATTCTTCTCTAGTGCACATGGAACATTCTACAGAATAGATCACATTCTGGGTCACAAATCAGGTCTCAATTGGTACCAAAAGATTGGGATCATTCCCTGCATATTTTCAGACCACAATGCTCTGAAACTAGAACTCAATCACAAGAGGAAAGTTGGAAAGAACTCAAATACATGGAGGCTAAAGAAGATCCAACTAAAGAATGAATGGGTCAATCAGGAAATTAAAGAATTTTAAAAATTCATGGAAATAAATGAAAACACAACTGTTCAAAATCTGTGGGACACAGCAAAGGCGGACCTGAAAGGAAAATATATTGCAATACAAGCCTTTCTCAAGAAACAAGAAAGGTCTCAAATACACAACCTAACCCTACCCCAAAAGGAGCTGAGAAAGAACAGGAGAGAAAGCCTAAACCCAGCAGAAGAGTAATAATAAAGATCACAGCAGAAATCATTGAAATAGAAACCAAAAAAAAAAAAAAAAAAAAAGTAGAACAAATCAACGAAAATAGGAGCTGGTTCTTTGAAAGAATTAATAAGATTGATAAGCCCTTGGCCAGACTTACCAAAAAGAAAAGAGAAAGGACCCAAATTAATAATCATGAATGAAAGAGATCACAACCAACACCAAAGAAATACAAGCAATTATAAGAACATAATATGAGCAACTACACGCCAGCAAATTTGATAATCTGGAAGAAATTGATGCATTCCTAAAAATGTATAAACTACCAAAATTGAACCTGGATGAAATAGAAAACCTGAACAGACCCATAACCAGTAAGGACATTCAAACAGTCACCAAAAATCTCCCAACAAACAAGAGCCCAGGACTAGACAGCTTCGCAGGGGATTCTACCAAACATTTAAAGAAAAATTAATACCTATTCTCCTGAAACTGTTCCAAAAAATAGAAATGGAAGGAAAACTTCCAAACTCATTTTTGAGGCCAGCATTACCTTGATCCCAAAACCAGACAAAGGCCCCATTAAAAAAGAGAATTATAGACCAATATTCTTGATGAACACGGATGCAAAAATTCTCACCAAAATACCAGCCAATAGGATCCAACAGTACATTAAAAGGATTATTTACCATGACCAAGTGGGATTTATTCCAGGGATGCAAGGTTGGTTCAACATCCACAAATCAATCAATGTGATATAATACATTAATAAAAGAAAGAACAAGAACCTTATGATACTCTCAATAGATGCTGAAAAAGCATTTGACAAAGTACAGCAGTTTCTTGATCAAAACTCTTCAAAGTGTAGGGATAGAGGGTACATACCTCAATATCATCAAAGCTATCTATGAAAAGACCACAGCAAATATCATTTTCAATGAAGAAAATTGAAAGCTTTTCTACTAAGGTCAGGAACATGGCAGGGATGCCCATTATCACCATTGCTATTCAATATAGTACTAAAAGTCCTAGCCTCAGCAATCAGACAACAAAAAGAAGTTAAAGGCATCTGAATCAGCAAAGAAGAAGTCAAACTCTAACCCTTTGCAGATGATATGATACTGTATGTGGAAAACCCAAAAGACTCCACTCCAGAACTGTTACAACTCATACAGGAATTCAGTAAAGTGGCAGGATATAAAATCAATGCACAGAAATCAGTTGTACTTCCATACACCAACAGCAAGACAGAAAAAAGAGAAATTAAGAACTCAATCCCATTTACAATTACACCCAAAACCGTAAAATACCTAAGAATAAACCTACCCAAATAGGCAAAGAATCTGTACTCAGAAAACTATAAAGTACTAATGAAAGAAATTGAGGAAGACACAAAGAAATGGAAAAACATTCCAAGCTCATGGATTGGAAGAATAAATATTGTGAAAATGTCTATGCTACCTAAAGCAATCTACATGTTTAATGCAATCCCTATCAAAACACCATCCATTTTTTTTTTCAAAGAAATTGAACAAATAATCCTAAAATTTATATGGAACCAGAAAAGACCCCAGATAGCCAGAGGAATGCTGAAAAAGAAAGCCAAAATTGGTGGCATCACAACTGCAGACTTCAAGCTCTATTACAAAGCTGTCATCAAGACAGTATGGTACTGGTGCAAAACCAGACACATAGATCAATTCAACAGAATAGAGATCCCAGAAATGGACCCTGAACTCTATGGTCAACTAATATTTGACAAAGCAGGAAAGAATGCCCAATGGGAAAAGGTCTCCTCAACAAATGGTATTGGGAAAGTTGGACAACCACATGGAGAAGAATGAAACTGGACCATTTCCTTACACCACACACAAAAACAGACTCAAAATGGATGGAAGACCTCAGTGTGAGAAAGGAATCCATCAAAATCCTTGAGGAGAACACAGGCAGCAACCTCTTCGACCTCAGCTGCAACAACTTCTTTCTAGAAGCATCACCAAAGACAAGGGAAGCAAGGGCAAAAATGAACTATTGGGATGTCATCAAGATCAAAAGCTTTTGCACAGCAAAGCAAACAGTCAACAAAACCAAAAGACAACTGACAGAATGGAAGAAGATATTCACAAATGACATATCCGATAAAGGGCTAGTATTAAAAATCTATAAAGAGCTTATCAAACTCAACACCCAAAAAACAAATAAGTCAATCAAGAAATGCACAGAGGACATGAACAGACATTTCTGCAAAGAAGACATCCAGGTGGCCAACAGACACATGAAAAAGTGCTCCACATCACTCAGCATCAGGGAAATACAAATCAAAACCACAATGAGATACCACCTCACACCAGTCAGAATGGCTAAAATTAACAAGTCAGGAAATGACAGATGCTGACAAGGATGCAGAGAAAGGAGAATCCTCCTACACTGTTGGTGGGAATGCAAGCTGGTGCAACCACTCTGGAAAACAGCACAGAGGTTCCTCAAAAAGTGAAAATACAGCTACCCTAAAACCCAGCAATTGCTCTAGTGGGTATTTACCCTGATAATATAAATGTAGTGATCCAAAGGGGCATGTGCACCCGAATGTGTATAGCAGCAAAGTCCACAATAGCCAAACTATGGAAAGAACCTAGATGTCCATCAACAGATGAATGGAAAAAGAAGATGTGGTATATATATACAATGGAATACTATGCATCCATCAAAAGAAATGAAATCTTGCCATTAGCAACAACATGGATGGAACTAGAGGGTATTATGCTGAGTGAAATAAGTCAGTCAGAGAAAGACAATTATCAGATGATCTCACTGATATGAGGAATTTGAGAGGAAAAGTGGGGGGTTTGGGAGGTAGGGAAGGAAAAAATGATCAAGATGGGATTACAAGGGTGACAAAGTATAAGAGACTCTTAATCTCACAAAACAACCCATAGGTTGCTGGGGGGAGGGCAGTAGGGAGAGGGTGGTGGGGTTATGGACATTGAGGAGGGTATGTGCTATGGTGAGTACTGTGAAGTGTGTAATCCTGATGATTCACAGACCTGTACCCTGGTGCTAATAATACATTATATGTTAATTTAAAAAAAAAAAAAAACAGCTAATTGAGGAGTACCTGAGTGTTTCAATCAGCTGAGTGTTTGGCTCTTGGTTTTAGCTCAGATCATGATCTCAGAGTTGTAAGATCAAACCCCATGTGGGACTCTGCACTCAGCATGGAATCTGCTCTAGATTCCCTCTCCCTTCTGTTCACTCTGTCTCTAATAAATAAAATCTTTAAAAAAAAAAAAAGACTGAATATGATCTATATAAATTGTCATGGATAGGACCTCAAAGATACATGGTTAAGTGAAAAAGTACAGAGCAGTGTACAATAGTAGAATAAACCAAACACTAGTATAATTATATAATGGTTATTTCTATGGGAACCAAAGGAACAGGGTAAAGATGGGCATGAAAGCAGAGGTATGTCTATGAAAGAAACTTGCCTAATAACTTTTACTTTGGAATATGCAATTGTTTTATAATGAAAAAATAATCAAAAAGGGAAAAACAAAATCTCTAAAACTGGAAGCAAACTGAAAAATAATGAACCTAATATTTTATTGTGATAGAATACACAACATAAAAATTACCATTTTATCATTTTTAAGTGTACATTTCAGTGGCATTAATATATTTGTATTGTTTTGCAACCATCACCGTTAACCCTCTGTAAAACTTTTCATCATCCAAACTGAAACTCTGTACTCAAACAATAACTCTCCATTCCACCTCCCACAGCCATTGATAACCATTGTTCTGCTTTCTGTTTCTGTGAATTTGACTGTTCTAGGTACCTCAGGTAAATGGAATCATACAATATTTGTCCTTTTATAGCTAACTTATGTCACATAGCACAATGTCCTCAAGGTTCATCCATGTTGTAACCTATGTCAGAATTTCCTTCCTTTATAAAATTAAATAATATTCCATTGTATGTGTATGCCATTTTATTTTTTCTCTATACACTGGTCTATGGAATCTTGGGTTGTTTCTACCATTTGGCAATTGGGAATAATACTCTTTGAACATGAGTGTAGAAATACCTGCTTACGTCTCTGCTTTTAATTTTTTTTTTTAGGTATATAACTAGAAGTGGAATTGCTGGAATTGAAGTTAACTTTCAGTCAAGTTGGTATCATAAGCATACAGAAAATAATTATTTCAAGTAATCTGAAAACAAAAATCATTATGTTTTTATTGTATCTCCTTAAAAGGATATATCCTAAGACAAAAGAACAGCAAAAATGTTTTAAAATAAGAAATTATATTAAATATATTAAATATAAATCAAATAACGTAATTAAAAATAAGTAATTAAGGGAGGAGTCAAGATGGCGGAAAATAGCAGGCTGAGACTACTTCAGGTAGCAGGAGATCAGCTAAATAGCTTATCTAAAGATTGCAAACACCTACAAATCCAACGGGAGATTGAAGAGAAGAAGAACAACAATTCCAGAAACAGAAAATCAACCACTTTCTGCAAGGTAGGACTGGCGGAGAAGTGAATCCAAAACGACGGGAAGATAGACCGTGGGGGGAGGGGCCGGCTCCTGGCGAGTGGCGGAGCAACGGAGCACAAAATCGGGACTTTTAAAAGTCTGTTCCACTGAGGGACATCGCTCCAGAGGCTTAACTGGGGTGAAGCCCAGGCGGGGTCAGTGCGGCCTCAGGTCCCACAGGGTCACAGAAGGATCAGGGGTGTCTGAGTGTCGCAGAGCTTACCAGTATTAGAAGAGGGAAGCCGGCTACAGAGACAGAGCTGAGGAGTGACTCTCAGCTCGGGGTTACCTTGAACCGGTCGCAGGCTCGGTCAGCTCGGAGCGGGGCCAGAGGCCAGGGTGGCGGGAGTCATTGGGCGCTGTTCTCTGAGGGCGCACTGAGGAGTGGGGCCCCAGGCTCTCGGCTCCTCCGGGCCGGAGACCGGGAGGCCGCCATCTTCACTCCCGTCCTCCGGAACTCTACAGAAAGTGCTCAGGGAACAAAAGCTCCCGAAAGCAAACCCAGCAAACCCGAGCAGATTACTCAGCCCGGCCCCAGGTAAGGATGGTGCAACTCCGCCTGGGGCAAAGACGCTTGAGAATCATTACAACAGTCCCCTCCCCCAGAAGATCAATGAGAAACCCAGCCAAGACCAAGTTCACCTACCAAGGAGTGCAGTTTCCATACCAAGGAGAGCGGCGGAATTCCAGAGGAGAAAAAAGCAAAGCATGGAACTCATGGCTTTCTCCCCATGATTCTTTAGCCTTGCAGTTAATTTAATTTTTTTTTCTTTTTCAATTTTTTTTCTCTTCTTCTGCTAAATTTTTTTAACTTTTACCGTTTTCTTTTTTTAATGTTTTTTAAATAGTTTATCTAATATATAAATATTTTTTCCTTTTTATATTTTTTATCGGCTTACTTTTTTTTACTAGTTTCTTCTTTTTTTCCTTCTTCTGAACCCCTTTTTATCCCCTTTCTCCCCCCTCATGATTTGGGATCTCTTCTGATTTGGCTAAAGCATATTTTCCTGGGGTTGTTGCCACCCATTTAGTATTTTCTTGCTCCTTCATATACTCTTATCTGGACAAAATGACAAGGCGGAAAATTCACAACAAAAAAAAGAACAAGAAGCAGTACCAAAGGCTAGGGACCTAATCAATACAGACATTGGTAATATCTCAGATATAGAGTTCAGAATGATGATTCTCAAGGTTCTAGCCGGGCTTTAAAAAGGCATGGAAGATATTAGAGAAACCCTCTCGGGAGACATAAAAGCCCTTTCTGGAGAAATAAAAGAACTAAAATCTAATCAAGTTGAAATAAAAAAAGCTATTAATGAGGTGCAATCAAAAATGGAGGCTCTCACTGCTAGGATAAATGAGGCAGAAGAAAGAATTAGCGATATAGAAGACCAAATGACAGAGAATAAAGAAGCTGAGCAAAAGAGGGACAAACAGCTACTGGACCACGAGGGGAGAATTCGAGAGATAAGTGACACCATAAGACGAAACAACATTAGAATAATTGGGATTCCAGAAGAAGAGGAAACGGAGAGGGGAGCAGAAGGTATATTGGAGAGAATTATTGGAGAGAATTTCCCCAATATGGCAAAGGGAAGAAGCATCAAAATCCAGGAGGTTCAGAGAACCCCCCTCAATATCAATAAGAATAGATCCACACCCCGTCACCTAATAGTAAAATTTACAAGTCTTAGTGACAAAGAAAAGATCCTGAAAGCAGCCCGGGAAAAGAAGTCTGTAACGTACAATGGTAAAAATATTAGATTGGCAGCAGACTTATCCACAGAGACCTGGCAGGCCAGAAAGAGCTGGCATGATATATTCAGAGTACTAAATGAGAAAAACATGCAGCCAAGAATACTATATCCAGCTAGGCTATCATTGAAAATAGACGGAGAGATTAAAAGCTTCCAGGACAAACAAAAACTGAAAGAATTTGCAAATACCAAACCAGCTCTACAGGAAATATTGAAAGGGGTCCTCTAAGCAAAGAGAGACCGTAAAAGTAGTAGATCAGAAAGAAACAGAGACAATATACAATAACAGTCACCTTACAGGCAATACAATGGCACTAAATTCATATATCTCAATATTTACCCTGAATGTTAATGGGCTAAATGCCCCAATCAAGAGACACAGGGTATCAGAATGGATAAAAAAAACAAAGCCCATCTATATGTTGCCTACAAGAAACTCATCTTAAACCCGAAGACACCTCCAGGTTTAAAGTGAGGGGGTGGAAAAGAATTTACCATGCTAATGGACATCAGAAGAAAGCAGGAGTGGCAATCCTTATATCAGATCAATTAGATTTTAAGCCAAAGACTACAATAAGAGATGAGGAAGGACACTATATCATACTCAAAGGAACTGTCCAACAAGAAGATCTAACAATTTTAAATATCTATGCCCCTAACGTGGGAGCAGCCAACTATATAAACCAATTAATAACAAAATCAAAGAAACACATTGACAATAATACAATAATAGTAGGGGATTTTAACACTCCCCTCACTGAAATGGACAGATCATCCAAGCAAAAGATCAACAAGGAAATAAAGGCCTTAAATGACACACTGGACCAGATGGACATCACAGATATATTCAGAACATTTCATCCCAAAGCAACAAAATACACATTCTTCTCTAGAGCACATGGAACATTCTCCAGAATAGATCACATTCTTGGTCCTAAATCAAGTCTCAACCGGTATCAAAAGATTGGGATCATTCCCTGCATATTTTCAGACCACAAAGCTCTGAAGCTAGAACTCAATCACAAGAGGAAATTTGGAAAGAACCCAAATACATGGAGACTAAACAGCATCCTTCTAAAGAATGAATGGGTCAACCAGGAAATTAAAGAAGAATTGAAAAAATTCATGGAAACAAATGATAATGAAAACACAACGGTTCAGAATCTGTGGGACACAACAAAGGCAGTCCTGAGAGGAAAATATATAGCGGTACAAGCCTTTCTCAAGAAACAAGAAAGGTCTCAGGTACACAACCTAACCCTACACCTAAAGGAGCTGGAGAAAGAACAAGAAAGAAACCCTAAACCCAGCAGGAGAAGAGAAATCCTAAAGATCAGAGCAGAAATCAATGAAATAGAAACCAAAAAAAAAACAATAGAACAAATCAACGAAACTAGGAGCTGGTTCTTTGAAAGAATTAATAAGATTGATAAACCCCTGGCCAGACTTATCAAAAAGAAAAGAGAAAGGACCCAAATAAATAAAATCATGAATGAAAGAGGAGAGATCACAACGAACACCAAAGAAATACAGACAATTATAAGAACATACTATGAGCAAGTCTACGCCAACAAATTTGACAATCTGGAAGAAATGGATGCATTCCTAGAGACATATAAACTACCACAACTGAACCAGGAAGAAATGGAAAGCCTGAACAGACCCATAACCAGTAAGGAGATTGAAACAGTCATCAAAAATCTCCAAACGAACAAAAGCCCAGGGCCAGATGGCTTCCCGAGGGAATTCTACCAAACATTTAATGAAGAACTAATTCCTATTCTCCTGAAACTGTTCCAAAAAATAGAAATAGAAGGAAAACTTCCAAACTCATTTTATGAGGCCAGCATCACCTTGATTCCAAAACCAGACAAAGATCCCATCAAAAAAGAGAAATACAGACCAATATCTTTGATGAACACAGATGCAAAAATTCTCGCCAAAATACTAGCCAATAGGATTCAACAGTACATTAAAAGGATTATTCACCACGACCAAGTGGGATTTATTCCAGGGCTGCAAGTTTGGTTCAACATCTGCAAATCAATCATGTGATACAACACATTAATAAAAGAAAGAACAAGAATCATATGATACTCTCCATAGATGCTGAAAAAGCATTTGACAAAGTACAGCATCCCTTCCTGATCAAAACTCTTCAAAGTGTAGGGATAGACAGCACATACCTCAATATTATCAAAGCCATCTATGAAAAACCCACCGCAAATATCATTCTCAATGGAGAAAAACGGAAAGCTTTTCCGCTAAGGTCAGGAACACGGCAGGGATGTCCGTTATCACCACTGCTATTCAACATAGTACTAGAAGTCCTAGCCTCAGCAATCAGACAACAAAAGGAAATTAAAGGCATCCAAATCAGCAAAGAAGAAGTCAAAGTATCACTCTTTGCAGATGATATGATACTATATGTGGAAAACCCAACAGACTCCACTCCAAAACTGCTAGAACTTGTACAGGAATTCAGTAAAGTGTCAGGATATAAAATCAATGCACAGAAATCAGTTGCATTTCTCTACACCAACAACAAGACAGAAGAAAGAGAAATTAAGGAGTCAATCCCATTTACAATTGCACCCAAAACTATAAGATACCTAGGAATAAACCTAACCAAAGAGACTAAGAATCTATACACAGAAAACTATAAAATACTCATGAAAGAAATTGAGGAAGACACAAAGAAATGGAAAAATGTTCCATGTTCCTGGATTGGAAGAATAAATATGGTGAAAATGTCTATGCTACCTAAAGCAATCTACACATTTAATGCAATTCCTATCAAAGTACCATCCATTTTTTTCAAAGACATGGAACAAATAATCCTAAAATTTATATGGAACCAAAAAAGACCTTTAATAGCCAAAGCAACATTGAAAAAGAAAGCCAAAGTTGGTGGCATCACAATTCCGGACTTCAAGCTCTATTACAAAGCTGTCATCATCAAGACAGCATGGTACTGGTACAAAAACAGACACATAGATCAATGGAACAGAATAGAGAGCCCAGAAATAGACCCTCAACTCTATGGTCAACTCATCTTCGACAAAGCGGGAAAGAATGTCCAATGGAAAAAAGACAGCCTCTTCAATAAATGGTGTTGGGAAAATTGGACAGCCACATGCAGAAAAATGAAATTGGATCATTTCCTTACACCACACACAAAAACAGACTCAAAATGGATGAAGGATCTCAATGTGAGAAAGGAATCCATCAAATTTTTGAGAACACAGGCAGCAACCTCTTCGACCTCAGCCGCAGCAACATCTTCCTAGGAACATCGCCAAAAGCAAGGGAAGCAAGGGCAAAAATGAACTATTGGGATTTTATCAAGATCAAAAGCTTTTGCACAGCAAAGGAAACAGTTAACAAAACCAAAAGACAACTGACAGAATGGGAGAAGATATTTGCAAATGACATATCAGATAAAGGGCTAGTGTCCATAATCTATAAAGAACTTAGCAAACTCAACACCCAAAGAACAAATAATCCAATCAAGAAATGGGCAGAGGACATGAACAGACATTTCTGCAAAGAAGACATCCAGATGGCCAACAGACACATGAAAAAGTGCTCCATATCACTCGGTTTCAGGGAAATACAAATCAAAACCACAGTGAGATATCACCTCACACCAGTCAGAGTGGCTAAAATGAACAAGTCAGGAAATGACAGATGCTGGCGAGGATGCGGAGAAAGGGGAACCCTCCTACACTGTTGGTGGGAATGCAAGCTGGTGCAACCACTCTGGAAAACAGCATGGAGGTTCCTCCAAATGTTGAAAATAGAACTACCCTATGACCCTGCAATTGCACTGCTGGGTATTTACCCTAAAGATACAAACGTAGTGATCCGAAGGGGCACGTGCACCCGAATGTTTATAGCAGCAATGTCTACAATAGCCAAACTATGGAAAGAACCTAGATGTCCATCAACAGACGAATGGATAAAGAAGATGTGGTATATATACACAATGGAATACTATGCAGCCATCAAAAGAAATGAAATCTTGCCATTTGCGACGACGTGGATGGAACTAGAGGGTATCATGCTTAGCGAAATAAGTCAATCGGAGAAAGACAACTATCATATGATCTCCCTGATATGAGGGAGAGGAGATGCAATATGGGGGGTTGAGGGGGTAGGAGAAGATTAAATGTAACAAGATGGGATTGGGAGGGAGACAAACCATAAGTGACTCTTAATCTCACAAAACAAACTGAGGGTTGATGGGGGGAGGGGGGTTGGGAGAGGGGGGGTGGGGTTATGGATATTGGGGAGGGTATGTGCTATGGTAAGTGCTGTGAAGTGTGTAAACCTGGTGATTCGCAGACCTGTACCCCTGGGGATAAAAATATATGTTTATAAAAAATAATATTTAAAAAAATTTTAAAAAAAAATAAGTAATTATATCTATGTCATAAGGAATCTCAACATTTTCATTACAAAGTAAAATAAATAGCAACATAAAATCAAAATGGCAATTTTATACCTTCCCAGGGATCAGAGACTCAAAAATGCAACCAAGGACCCCTTTTTACTGGATTTTAGGCTTCATGGAAGTTAACTGGTACAATTAGAATGTATATTACAGCAAAATCTTTCATATTAGGTCATAAGTGCTATAATCCTCATGAATTGTTTCTGTTTCCCCAGAGAGCATTTGTTTGTAGAAAACACACCTTCACAGACCACACATAGTCTTCTAGATCAGCACCAAAGGAATTCTGATGCATTTTCTATACTTCATAAGGATCTCTTCCCCGCCATTTGCATTCATCTTGACAACAGTCTTCTTGTTGAACATACTTTCCAATGCTTACATTTCCTAAATTTACAATTTCTTTTTCATTGCTTATACTGTATATTGGCTTCTCTCTGCAGCATGACCTTTTTTAAAGATTGATTTATTTATTTTAGAGAGAGAAAATGACAAGGGGGAGCAGAGGGAGAGGGAGAAAGAGAATCCTCAGCAGAATCCTCTGCTGAGAACAGAGCCCCACAGGGGGCTCAACCCCAGGACCCTGAGATCATGACCTGATCTGAAATCAAGAGTCGATGGCACGACCAACCGAGCCACCCAGGTACCCCTGTGGT
The DNA here is from genome assembly GCF_902655055.1 of Lutra lutra. Taxonomy (NCBI): domain Eukaryota; kingdom Metazoa; phylum Chordata; class Mammalia; order Carnivora; family Mustelidae; genus Lutra; species Lutra lutra. The sequence continues at coordinate 84,351,801 of NC_062278.1, forward strand.
ATAATTTAATTATATTCAAATATTAATGCATTTTTTCTACTTTAGATACTTTCATGCAAATTTTAATGAATATGCACCACTGTTTAGTCTGAAGACCCAATAAAAATTTGAGTGGGTCCATATCAGTTTTGCCTACTCAGTAGATTTACAACTGGTGTATGCTCTTAATGATAGCCCTGCTAGTAAGTTAACTAGTTCACAACATGAACTGTAGAGAAATTTCTACTCCATTCTGACACATCCCTAAAGGTTCTGAAATAATCTGCTAGAAGTTGTCCCAATAAGCAAGGCTAACATTTTTTCAGACTAAAGGAAAGTCGCATTTTCCATATGTGAAAAATATCTGAAATGTAGTCAACTCAAACTCCAGATAACCAGCTGGGTGTTATTTTATAAACACAATTTCAAGTAAATTTAGTCTGTATGGATTCTCACAACAATCAGCAAGACTCTCTCCTTCTCCTTCTCTGTTTCCTTCTTCAGTCTGCAGATACCAGCGAATTAATGGCCAGATACCAACACAGAAGTCACAGTAGCTCATAAAAAAAATCAGGACAAATAGGGGCGCCTGGGTGGCTCAGTGGGTTAAGCCGCTGCCTTCGGCTCAGGTCATGATCTCGGAGTCCTGGGATCGAGCCCCGCATCGGGCTCTCTGCTCTCTCGGGGAGCCTGCTTCCTCCTCTCTCTCTGCCTGCCTCTCTGCCTGCTTGTGATCTCTCTGTCAAATTAAAAAAAAAAAATCTTTAAAAAAAAAATCAGGACAAATATAATAATACCTCTACGATGGAACCTCTAGCAAAGTTAAGACCAGAACAAAAATGAAGTGGCTTGTAACATTTGTTGTGTCACACAGTTTGAAGGACAGGATCTATTTTTACATTATATTTAAATCTACTGCAGAATTCAAAATCCAAAGGAAAAACTAAATAACTTTTATATAAAGGCAGCCTAAAGAGCCCGGATAGCTCAGTCGGTAGAGCATCAGACTTTTATATAAAGGCAGCCTAACTGTTCATACATTGGAGAATGATGGAATAAAGCACAATACATCCATCCACACGTTGGAGCACTAAGAAGAAGGAGGAAAATCTCTACAAACTGAAGTGGTGAAATTTCTAAGATATATTGTTAACAAGTACCTGTAATTTGACACCTTTTATAAAAATTAAGAGGAAATAAGGAAATATACATGTGTCTCTTCATTTGCTCAAAAAGAAATACTGGGAGGAGAAGCCAGTGATTGTTGCAATGGGGGAATCACATGAGAGGAATGGGTGGAGTGGAAGTGTTACTACTTTGAGAATGCCTTTTTGTACCATTCTGTCCTTTGGAACTACAGTAATGTTTCATATTCTCAAAAAAAAAAAAAGGAAGAAAATGAAAAACATTAACAAATTGTAGAAGGGGAAACTTCAAATGTTTATCCATTGTTTTGTTTTTTTGGGTTTTTGTTTTGTTTTGTTTTTTCCCAAGAACAATATTCAGTGCCTATAATCAGGGTGCAGCTTGCTTGGTGGCTTTAGAGATGTTTTCCTTAGGCTTTGTAGTCTACTTCTTTATCTCTACCACCATAGAAACATAGAGTAGCAATAATGTGACTTCCAAAATCTTATTGGAATAAAATTTTTGAAGAAGCTTTCCTTTCTTCTAGTCAGTGAAGTAATACTTCTATGAAACCCAGAATCTAATTTTTTAGATATGCACATAATTGTGTACTTGCATAAGTGACATTTGAAATCAGCCTTGGGTGGGCCTAAGTTTGCAGATTCAAAGTAAATACCAAGTTTTTGCCTTTTTATAAAGACACTGCACTCCTTTTCTTCTGCTTTACTTAGTGTGGAGTCCCTCATGACAAGCTTCCTGATGGTCCCTCAGCTTATGCGAAAGAAATGAAAAGTTGCCAGAAGGTACCTCTGATACCACAGGTGACATTTAGGATAAACTTTAAATAAGATGGCGTTGGCCTCTCTCCTAATAGAACATTATTTTTTCTTTCTTTTGTCATTCTCTTTCCTGTCCATAAAATAATCATCTTTTTTTCAATTTCACATTTTACAAGAGGCTGCATTTAGCTTCAATTTGAAACATTCAACTTTTAGTTCCAGAAATTATTTGATAAATCGCATTTTCTCCACAAATAGGTAAATGAATATGCCTGAACTACAAAGTTATGTAACACATGCTAGAATTGAACCCTAACATTAAGGGTCACTTGGAGACAATTTGAGATTTTTTTGTTTTTTTTACTGATTTATTTGAGAGAGAGAGAGAGAGCAGGGGGAGGGCCAGAGGGAAAGGGAGAGAGAAAATCTCATGCAGACCCTGAGCTGAGCACAGACCCTGACTTTAAGACAATTTGATCTTTAGTAGATGATTCCCTTTTTCCAGCCAAATATTATCACTGAAACTGCTATCGCTATCACAAAACAAAGCCACGTCATCCATAAATTCAACTATTTGTGGTATAATGGGACGATAAGCATCTTTCATGGTACTAAAAATGGGATTCCACATTTGAGAGAGGGTTTAGACAAAATAATCCTCTAAAATCCATCTCAGCTCTGAAATATACCATTTATAATCTATATCTTAAATCAGGAACAAAAACAACTTTGGATTCTTTTTCAAAATCGAGAACTAAGGTAAGAATTTACACAAACCTACAAGCATTTTCTGTAGCATGTGAGCCCTCTATATACACAGTCAGTCATATCACTTTCAAAGGATAAAGTAATGATCATCACTCAATGGAGAGCAAGGTAGTCAAGTGGACATGGGAGTCTGACCTGAGAGAGAACCATTCACACATTCCATAGTTCAGGGCCTTTCCTCTGAGACCATGTCTTTCTCAGTGCCACTTCCATTAGTAGAAGGGAAATAGACAACTCTGCTTCAAAGAGAAGAGCACAGATTTTCCTGCCGCACTTACTGCAACGGGTAACACAGTCTCGCCTCCTCTGCTGGAATTTTGGCTTTGTACTGGACATAATTTCATGCATTCCTTTTCAGAGTCTCATTTTCTGTACATATTTGTGCTTGGAAAAATGTTACGTATACATCTTCATTGCTACAAATTAGTAGTCTTTTTTTCTCTTTCTGCCTTTAATGACCCTCAAATTCAGTTTGTTAATGTGGATGAGACCTTACTAAGCCAGAGTATTGATTTAAAATTGAAAACCAGGAAACAAAAGTTATTGGTTTGAAAACTAAATATTTTTATCTAAAATACAGTAATCTTATCAAAAAGGTATAGTCACTAATAAGATACAAACATACACACACTGAGCTCACATTTAACACATGACATGCAGCTTAGCATTTATAAATTTACTACAAAACTAACTTCCTTAAATGAATCATATTTCCTTGTTGATTTACTAGAAGATTTAGAACAAGTCAGTGACTGTCAAGAAATCATAACTGGAGAATTAGTAAATCTTTTTTTTTTTTTTTTAGTAAATCTTTTTTATCCTACTCATTAATGGAATATAACGCTTTTGGAAATTATTAACAGTAAAAGATTCTAATTGTATAAATATAAGTAATGTGTTATGTTA